>NW_027394366.1:0-54145 GCF_049309525.1 Garra rufa | reverse complement strand
CAATAAATCAAATAATTTTTCAATTTATAAATTGTTTAAAAAATAAAAATAAAAATAAAGAAAGAAAGAAAAGTAAAGAATACTAATTTACTAATAAATAACTAACTATAAAACTACTATGAAAGCTCCAAATAATTTAAAATAGTCAGGTTTGCAAAAACAAAGAATCAGAGATGTGGCCTGGTGGGTAGTTCTTAAAATAAAATAAAATAAAATAAAATAATAAAATAATAAAATAAAATAAAATAAAATAAAATAAAATAAAATAAAATAAAATAATAAAATAAAATAAAATAAAATAAAATAAAATAAAATAAAATAAAATAAAATAAAATAACCCCACTCTTTGGCAAAACACCTGGCTTCCTGTATGAGTGTATAATGTCCTGTGTAGTTCAAATAAACTGAACAGCCACTGAACAAACCCCCTCCATTCATTATTGAATACCACACCGTTGCCCTCTCCCGTATGAATTCATAACCCGCATGATTATCCTCCGCAGTAATTGTGCTTTCCCATGGCCTAATAAGACTGCCGCAGGAGAGGGGGAGAAAACACAAAGGACAGTTAATTTGTGATTTCCTCTGCTCATTCGGAGGCAAATTAAGTGTCAAACTGCTAATATGAAGCATATTTCATTTTATGAGCTTTTAATTTAATTCCATCCCCTCATATCATAGCCATTAGTGTCAGTTAGTGCACTACGCTAGCAGCTTCCACTCAGTGCAAAGGGGGCAATAAATAAACATGTTTCAATTAAAGTCTTCTGAAATAATAGGACAAAACTGCACTAACTCTACCTCATCAACCAGCAAAATCAGTACTGGTCGAGGGAAATGAGATGGTCATTACCACTCTGTTTTTTTCTCTGTTTATATATATATATATATATATATATATATATATATATATATATTTTTTTTTTTTTTTTTTTTTTTCGTCATAGATGCCCACTCACAACTGAGGCTGTACAGATTGATGGCACTGCCGCGAGGTGAAAGCTACTGTAATTACGAGCTGTAATAAGGAGCTGCATGGGAAAGTACTGCAATAATATCCTGCCTGTTTTTCGGCATATATTTAAGAGTGCTAATAACGATTAATTCTGTTCACCAAGGAGAACTTGTCTTAAACAATTTAATTTTTCTTTCTTAACCTCCACTTCCACATCTCTGTCACTGCCTTTTTAAACATGCACTCTGAACCCTGCTTTGTGTGAGCTGTTTCTACTCTTGAGCTCAATTACAGGTTTAACAAAATAACATGACATTTGTTGACACTATCAAAAGTTACTTAAAGCATCTTCACTTAGTACAGGAAATTGTTTACGGAAATTAAATCTTTATTATCAATGTTGAAATCAGTTGTGCTGCTTAGTATTTTTGTGGATTTATTTTGTCAGGCTAGAAATTGTATCAGCCATAGTGAGTGTAGTATCCTCTGTCCCTGTTGTGGCTTGTACAGAAATTGCAGTACATCTATTTGCCATCTGATATGTATGGTCTATAATGATAACAATGACCCTTCTATGAGTTGAACAAGTAAAGTTGTGGAGGTCTTCTAATTTTATTTTATTAGGGCCCGAGCCCAAAAGGGCGAAGGCCCTATTGTTCTTCTAAGGGTTCTTATTAGGGCCCGAGCCCAAAAGGGCGAAGGCCCTATTGTTCTTCTAAGGATTCTTATTTTTTTTTTTTTTTTTTTTTTTGTTAACCTTCCGGGCACTTAAGGGGGTCTTAACATACTCAAAAACTCTTGAAAATTTGCACACATGTCGGAATCTGCGGCCATCAGGACGTCACAGAGGCTGGTACCGGGGCGTGGCAAGGGGACTCTACAGCGCCCCCTGGAATTTTGAGGGCCATATAGCACACATACTTGAACGTACACATATGAAACTCGGTACACATATAGAACTCATTGAGCTGAACAACTTTTGTACTCTATGTCATTTTCTCAACGCAACAGGAAGTGAGATATTTAGGGCTGTGTAAAAAGCGCATGCTCTGGAATTTAACGTACTCCTCCCAGGATTTCCATACGATTGTCACCAAACTCGGTCAGCATGATCTCAAGACATTGGGGACGCTAAATTGCGAGGGGATTTTTGATATCTCGAACGGTTTGGCCGTGGCAAGGCGACAAAGTTATGGCGAGAAATGAGAAACAGGAAGTGTCTAATAACTGTTGCACACATTGCCGGATTCTGATGAAACTTCACCAGATTGTTCGTTGTATGATGCCGATTCCATAAATGTGACTATTATGAGTCAAAGTTATAGCGCCACCAACTGGCAGCAGGAAGCGTGTCATTTTCAAAATGCTTTGAAATCAGCCTCTTAATTTTACTTGATTTTCTTTAAACTTCATCAAAATCATGTCAAAACACGGCCGATAAGAATATGTAAAGGGGTCGATGATAAATCAAATACTGTTGCCATGGCAACGTGTCAAACTTTAAAATTAGATTCCTGTCTTTTCGAGGCAGATAAAATGCTAAGAATTTCATGAAACTCAACACACACATCAATATTAATGATAGTTAGACACTGGCAAAAGGTCATAAATGGGCGTGGAGCAGGCACTCTATAGCGCCATCTTTTGACAAAAGTTGGGGGGTTAGTTTTTCCTACAGTCACCAAACTCTGTACATATATTGTTCTCATCAATCTGGACAACTTTCTAAATTAAACTCATTAGCTAAGACCAACAGGAAGCCGGATATTTCCATTTGAATGTGTTTTTTTGGACAAATCAGGCTGTAAACAAATTCACACTTCTTCTAAGAACAACCAGCTATTCACACCAAACTTTTTTAACATGAAGAGAAGATTCTGAAGATGTTAAATTGCGAGCGGATATTGGATATCTTGAACGGTGTTGACGTGGTGATTTTTTAAAGATGTAGTAAAAAACATAACCGTCATTTTTTTTATATCTTTAAAGTGCAGCATCCAAACTCTTTACAACTTTTTTCACACAGAGATCTAATCATTCTGAGCAAGTGCTGTTAATATAAATTTTCTACAAGCTTCAATGAATTAAAGAAAATTAAAAAAAGAAATTAGAAACCTGCTGTCACTCTGCCTGTGCCTGTCTGTGTTCAGTCACCATTGAGTCACTGAAGAGTGACTGAAGGGGGGAGGGGTGTAAGGGAGAGAGACCAGTGGAACATGCTGTTTTGCTTAAGACCATCTTTGAGGAAGATGCACATTGCTGTAGCGTAATCGACATAAATATGTCTGATATTTTGAGAAAATATAAAGGGTCATTAAATCTTTCATTGTTTGTATTTTGCAGTTGTTGTTTTTTATTTATTTTTACTGAACTGTACCATGAACTTGTCCTATTCAGTCACATAGCAAAAGATTAAGAAAAATACAACTTTTAAGCATAAGTGATTTATCTTCATTGTAGACAATATTTTCATAGTGTTATTTATTGAATATAAAATTATAATAATTAAAAATTTCAAGACAAACTTTGACAACAAAACAAACTTTGCTGTTATCTGTTCAAAACATCCGAAAACCATCATTTTAAGATCAGTTATATATATATCGCCCCATTAAAACACTCAACTTGATTTTTAAAGATATTTTGAAAGAATTAAGCGTATATAGAGCACTTTATTGTGTATTGCTGTACACCCACATGAACTGTGTTCATGTTCATGTTAATTCACAGTACATAAACTAAAAGATACTAATTTACCTTTAAACAATATATGAATACTTTTTTTTAGCTTAATATTAATTAACATTAATAAATGCTATTTAATTATTGTTCATGTTAACTAATATAGTTAATGTTAACAAATGAAACTGGATGGCAACATTTTATATATTGTGTGTATGTGTCTCTGTGTTGATTTTAAAGTGTAACCCTTTCAATTCAGTAAACTTAAAATCCAAACTAGCAGAGGGTTACTGTGAATGCATTTGCCAACTGTGCACCGTTTTCCTTATTGATTCTTAGTTATGTAGCGCTTAAGAGTGATGTCTTATAACAGGAGTCACCAGCAAAGCAATATCCACAGACAAATTGTACAGATAGGTAACGATTTAAGCAGAAGTGGTGAATGTAATGCAAGCAATAATAACATTTTGTTATCATCATGAATTACATGTTCTTATCATCATCATCGTCAGAATATAGGGAAAATGTTCACATTTGGTTCACAGTTGGCATTATCTGAAGTCCTTGCAGGGGATTAGGTTTATAGCAAACTCCTCCTAGACATTTAATGAAATCAACATTATATTTGGTCAGTCTGATCTAGAGGCCTTAGAGATGTTAAATTGTGAAGATCTTGAGTTTCAGTAAAGGGCGTGTCCGTGGCGGCCTGACAAAGTTTGTTGTTTTGCCATGGACATAGGTGTAATAACTCAGCCATAAAATGTCTGATCTGCCTCAAACTTCAGAGGTTTGGTAAGAGTCCTGGCCTGAAGACACCTAAAGGCCAATATTCAGATATTATCATAGCGCCACCTGTTGACACCAGGATATATCATATCTTTCACTAACTCAAACATACCAAGGTCAATCTGCACCAAACTTCATATGTTTGATAATAGTGCTGGCCTGAACACATCTACATGCCAATAATCATTTATAGGCATAGCGCCACCAGCTGCCAATGGGAAGTTTGGCACATTTAAATGACTTATGACATATTTCTCATATATTTACTGTATTAAAAGCATACTGCCCACCGTTTGCTGTTTTCCTAAAGCCACCGGTCGGCGGTGAGCCCGGGTGCGAGGGCCCGTTCATCGCTGCTTGCAGCTTTAATTTTTTTTTATTTTTTTTTTTTTACACCTTCCGGGCACTTTTGGGGGCCTTAACATACTCAAAAACTCTTGAAAATTTGCACACACGTCGGAATCTGCGGCCATCAGGACGCCACAGAGGCTGGGACCCGGGCGTGGTTCAGGGCCTCTACAGCGCCCCCTGGAACACAGTTTGAAAACTTGATGTACTGCGCACACATACTTGCACATATTGATATGAAACTCGGTACACATATAGATCTCACTGAGCCAAACAACTTTTGTACTCTATGTCATAGGCTCCACCTGACAGGAAGTGAGATATTTAGGGCTGTTTAAAAAGCGCATGCTCTGGAATTTAACGTACTCCTCCCAGGAATTCCATGGGATTGTCACCAAACTCGGTCAGCATGATCTCAAGACATTGGGGACGCTAAATTGCGAGGAGATTTTTGATATCTCGAACGGTTTGGCCGTGGCAAGGCGACAAAGTTATGGCGAGAAATGAGAAACAGGAAGTGTCTAATAACTGTTGACCACATTGCCTGATTCTGATGAAACTTCACCAGTTTGTTCGTTGTATGATGCCGATTCCATAAATGTGACTATTATGAGTCAAAGTTATAGCGCCACCAACTGGCAGCAGGAAGTGTGTCATTTTCAAAATGCTTTGAAATCAGCCACTTAATTTTACTCGATTTTCTTTAAACTTCATCAAAATCATGTCAAAACACGGCCGATAAAAATATGTAAAGGGGTCGATGATAAATCGAATGCTGTTGCCATGGCAACATGTCAAACTTTAAAATTAGATTCCTGTCTTTTCGAGGCAGTTAACATGCTTAGAATTTCATGAAACTCAACACACACATCAATATTTAGGATAGTTAGACACTGGCAAAAGGTCATAAATGGGCGTGGAGCAGGCACTCTATAGCGCCATCTTTTGACAAAAGTTGGGGGGTTAGTTTTTCCTACAGTCACCAAACTCTGTACATATATTAATCTCATCAATTTGGACAACTTTCTAAATCAAACTCATTAGCTGAGACCAACAGGAAGCCGGCTATTTTGATTTGAATGTGGATTTTTGGAAAAATCAGGCTGTAAACAAATGCACACTACTTCTAAGAACAACCAGCTGCTCACACCAAACTTTTTTAACATGAAGAGAATATTCTGAAGATGTTAAATTGCGAGCGGATTTTGGATATCTTGAACGGTGTGGACGTGGTGATTTTTTAAAGATATAGTAAAAAATATTTTTATATCTTTAAAGTGCAGCATCCAAACTCTTTAAAACTTTTTTCACACAGAGATCTAATCATTCTGAGCAAGTGCTGCAAATAAAAAATGTATACAAGCTTCTATGAATTAAAGAAAATTTAAAAAAGAACTCAGAAACCTGCTGTCACTCTGTTGAATGTCTCTACAGTATGTGTGTGCGTTCAGTCAGGCACAGAGAAGCTCATTATTGCAGGGGGGAGGGGTGAGAGGCAGAGAGGGAGAGAGGGGTAGAAAGTGAAACATGCTATCTTGCTTATAGACCATCTTTGAGAAATGCACACATATATATATATAGTGTAATCGAAATAAATACGTCTGATCTTTGAGAGTCTGATATTTTGAGAAAATATAAAGGGTCACTAAGTCTTTCATTGTTTGTATTTTGCAGTTGTTGTTTTTTTATTTTTTTATTTTTTTACTGAACTATACCATGAACTTGTCCTATTCAGTCACATAGCAAAATATTAAGAAAAATTAAACTTTTAGCATTAGCGATTTATCTTCATTGATAGACATTTATTTTCATAGTGTTATTTATTGAATATAAAATTTAAATTAACAATTTCAAGACAAACTTGGACAACAAAACAAGCTTTGCTGTTATCTGTTCAAAACATCTGAAAATTATAAAATTTTAAGATGAGTTATATATATATATATATATATATATATATATATATATCGCCCCTTTCAATACTCAACTTGTTTTTAAAGATATTTTGAAAGAATGAAGCGTTTATAGAGCACTTTATTGTGTATTGCTGTACACCCACATGAACTGTGTTCATGTTCATGTTAATTCACAGTACATAAATTATATATGAATACTTTTTTAGCTTAATATTAATTAACATTAATAAATGCTATTTATTTATTGGTCATGTTAACTAATATAGTTAATGCTAACAAATAAAACTGAATGGCAACATTTTATATTTTGTGTGTATGTGTCTGTGTGTTGATTTTAAAGTCTAACCCTTTCAATTCTGTAAACTTAAAATCCAAACTAGCAGAGGGTTACTGTGAATGCATGTGCCAACTGGGCACCGTCTTCCTTATTGATTCTTAGTTATGTAGCGCTTAAGAGTGATGTCTTATAACAGGAGGAGTCACCAGCAAAGCAATATCCACACAAAACTTGTACAGATAGGTAACAATGACATTTAAGCAGAAGTGGTGGACGTAAAGCAAGCAATAATAACATTTTGTTATCATCATTAATCATGTTCTAATCATCATCATCAGAGTAAAGGGAAAATTTAGCATATTGGTTCACAGTTGGCATTATCTGAAGTCCTTGCATTGATTGCATTTAATTAAATCAACATTATATTTGGTCAGTCTGATCTTGAGGCCTTAGAGATGTTAAATTGTGAAGATCTTGAGTTTTCATTGAGTTGTTATAACTTAGCCATAAAATGTCTGATCTGCCACAAAATTTACAGGTTTGGTAAGAGTCCTGGCCTGAAGACACCTAAAGACCAATATTCAGATATTATCATAGCGCCACCTGTTGGCAGCAGGATATATCATATCTTTCACTAACTCAAACATACCAAGGTCAATCTGCACCAAACTTCATATGTTTGATGAAAGTGGTGGCCTGAACACATCTACATGCCAATAATCAGTTATAGGCATAGCGCCACCAGCTGGCAGCAGGAAATTTGGCACATTTAAGTGACTTTGACATATTTTTCCTATTTTTACTGTATTAAAAGCATACTACCCACCATTTGCTGTGTTCCTAAAGCCACCGGTCGGCGGTGAGCCCATGTGCGAGGGCCCGTTCATCGCTGCTTGCAGCTTTAATTTTATTTTATTTTTTTAGAAAAGTGACATATAAATGACAACTTCCACATATAGTCACAGCATGCAAGTCCAAGAAAAAAAAAAGTTAAGCAGTGAGGTAATTCATTCACACAAAACTTTAAAACATGGCCCCTGAGGCCATCTGGACCCAGTGCTTTGCAGGGCCTAATATGCCCAAGGCACATTCTAATCTGTTGTTCTGTCAAACAAAATTGTGAACCAATAGATAAAATAAACATTATCTCTATTGGCAGCTATATCATATTTTCCATAAAACATATTTAAACCATTAACCAATTTAAAATGATCTGTGTCTATAATATCATTATTACACCTCTTGAGTGCCGCCATATCATCTTGTTTAAACTTTACCAAGCACTCCTTACATCTTGATTTGCTAATCAGTCCTCTACCTTATATTTAAAATCAATTATTGCTTTTTATATCATAGCTTCATAATCATTTTAATTAAACCCTGCATTTTTTTTCATTAAGGTATTTTTTTTCAAACCTTTAGAGAACTACAGCTAATTATTTGAAAAAAAAAAAAAAAAAAACTTTAACCATTTTAGTGTCAATAACAGTCTGTTAAACATAAGTGTCTCTGCATGAGTCAAAGAAAACATCACAGATTGTGGTGTAAAAACAACCCTTTGTCTCCCCCAGTTGTTTGGTTTCTCCCATGCCCATATTTGGTTCTTCCTGATCATTAGCGTCATTCCTATCACCTGTCTTGATAATTTGCTCCCCCTTTTAAGTCTGTTTGTTTTCTGAGTTCCTTGTCCACTTACAAACGTTAGACCCCGTTTCCATCGTTACCTCTTGTATGCGTGTGTGTCCAGTCTCCTTGTCCAGTTTCCCCTGCCTGAGGATTTATTAAAGGCTTAATAATTTTACTTCTTTGTGTTGCCTGTTCCTATAGGAATGGAGGAGTGTTATACGACCAGGTGAGATGGAAGGATCATATGATCAATGCATGCTTCCAGATGGGATTAAGAGATGATAATTTGTTCCGAGTTCTGACTCCAGATGATTGCCGTAGACCCATAGCGGATTTTCTACATTCTCGAGCTAAGTGGTTCCAAGTTCCCTGTCGATGTGGAGGTAATCCTTCCATCCGGAAGCATGTGGTCGCTCTGTCTAACCCGAAGCCAGCACATGTCTCCAATGAGCTTGCATATGCTCATTAAAGACACATCTCTTTAACCTTGTCTACACTTAACACATTAACACTTTTTTATTATCCAAATCCGTTAAAGGATTGTTAGGCTGCATTAATTAGGCCAACCGGGAACACTTCCCATAACACCTGAAGTACTTGTTGCAATGTAAGAAGAATGACATCTACGCTAATATTAATCTGTTTCGTTCTTATTCCGAGGTCACCCTAGTCGCCAGATTCAGTGGATCAGCACCTAGAGATGACCTCTACAGCCCTGAATGTCAGAGGAGTTTACATCAACTAGATGAGCCCCAGAGAACTCCTCACCTAGACGGTTGTTGGCGCAAGACCACGGGAACCAGATGAGTCCTTTGCAAATCTGACTTTCATGAAACATGGAACTTTTGCACTGTTGACACTATTGTAGTATTTAATACTGTAAAGTTGTTTTGACACAACCTGGATTCCTAAAAGCACTGTATAAAAAAAAAAAAAAAAAAAAAAAAAACTGAAATATCACATTAGCATAAGTATTCAGACCCTTTGCACTTTAAAACCTTTTCTCAGGTGCCTCCCATTTCTCTTAATAATTGCTGAGATGTTTCTACACCTTGATTAGAGTCCATTTGTGGGCAATTAAATTGATTGGACATTATTTGGAAAGGCACACATCTCCCTATAAAAGGCCTCACCACTGATAATGCATATCAGAATGAAAACCAAGGGATGAGGTCAAAGGAACTGCCTGCAGAGCTCAGAGACAGGATTGTGTCGAGGCACAGATCTGGGGAAGGCTACAAAAAAAAAAAAAAAAAAAATTCTGATACACTGAAGGTTACCAAGAGCACACTTCCATAATTCTCAAATAGAAGAAGTTTGGCACAACCAGGACTCTTCCAGGAGCAGGGCCCAGCCAAACTGAGCAATTGATGGAGAACGGCCTTTTCTAGACTGGTGACCAAGGACCTGATGGTCACTCTAGTTGAGCTCCATGATCATATCTGCAGATGGGAGAAACTGACAGAAGGACAAACATCCCTGCAACACTGCACTGATCTGGGCTTTATGGTGGTGTGGCCAAACTCAACCTCTCTTCAGTGAAGACACATGAAAACACACTTTGCAAAACAGCACCTAAAGGACCCTCAGACTCTGAGAAACAAGATTATCTGGTCTGATTAACCTAAATTCTAAGCATCATGTTTGAAGAAAACCAGCTCTGCTCATCACCTCCAGAGTACCATCCCAAAAATAAAGTGTGCTGGTAACAGCCTTATGGTGTGGGGCTGTTTTTCAGCGGCAGAGACTGAGGGACTCGTCAGAGTAAAAGAAAAGCTTGGTGCACCAAAATATTGAGATAGCCTTAATGAAAACCTAGCCCAGAGCATTCAGAACCTTAGACTAGGCTGAAGGTTCACATTCCAACATGACAATGACCCTAAGCACACAGCCAAGGCAACAAAGGAGTGGACAAGTCTGTGAATGTTCTAGAGTAGCCTAGCCAGAGCCCTGAACCCTATCAAACATCTCTGGAGAGATTAAAAGTGACTGTCCACTGACAGTCCCCATCCAACCTGACTAAGCATGAGAGAATGACAGAAAATCCCCCAATCCAGGTGTGCAAAGCTTGCTGTGTCATACCCAAAAAGACTCAAGGCTGTAATTGCTGTCAAAGGTGCTTCAACTAAATACTGAGTAAAGGGTGTGAATACTAATGTAAATGTAATAAATTTACAGACATTTCTAAAATTCAGTTTTCACTTTATCATTATGAGGTACGGTCTGTAGATTGATGAAAACAATAATAATTTAAACAATTGTAGTATCAGGCTGCAACATAACAAAATTGAAGAAAGTGAAGTGGGGTCTGAATGCTTTCTGAATGCGCTGTATTGCCCTATATACATCCTTAATGTTGATAGGGCAATGTTGAGGTGGGTTGGTCAATCAATTGCTTCAGGTTTGGAAGAGTCTCTGTTAATGAAAGAATATTAAAGTCCCCCAGATGAAAACTGGACTATGGACTATGTGAAGACCCCAGTAAAGCACTCTGCAACGTGCATTTTCATTTATCCACATTTCCGTAAAACAAATTAGAATACTGCTCCTAAATTCCTCCTCTCATTTAACCTAGTGCGACTTTATCCATCCTATTACTAAGAAATTTCGGTAACACTTTATAATAACGTTCAGTTGTAAGTCATTTATAAGTGGTTAGTTAATGATAAAATAATGATTTGCAAAACATTCATAAATGTTTAATAAGTGATATGCTAACAATTTGTGTATGTTTTGCTAATTCATTTACAAGTTATTTACAAGTTATTAGTTAATGATGAACTAATCATTTACAAAACATGACTGCATTCATAAGTGATTAATAAGTGATGTGTTAGTATTTTTATATATGTTTTGTAGATTAAGTTATAAATCATTTACAAGTGATTAGATAACGATGAACTTATAATTTGCAAAACATGATTATACGTTCACAAATGATTATTAAGTAATAGGCTGACAATTTACAAATCTGTAGTAATTCTTAAAAATCTGTAGTAAATCTTAAAAAAATAGCATATCATGAAATAATCAAACAGATCCTTAGTAAGTGGTTAATACGTTACTAGCTAATATATTATTTGTCACTTAAAAATAATTAAAATATCAATCATTTAAATGTTTATCCTTCACTGAAGATCGCATCATGAATAAATCATTTACAAATCTTTCTGCATCCCCTAATCTAAAGTGTAAACAATTCATCAGTTGTAAATGTTTTACTCATTTTTCAAAGGTCTTTCACACAGTGTGTATACCCACCTGATGCCCACAAAACCTGGAACCGGCGTTTTGTAAAACATTTACAACTGATGAGTAGTTTACACTTTAGATTAGGGGATGCAGAGAGTGTTGTAAATGATTTATTCATTATTTATTCATCAACAGCTTTTGAATATTTTGTAGTGTGAATACTGCAATGTAAGTGCTGACTGGTGAGGGTAAAGATGTTTTATTACGCCCTAATCTGCTGATTGTTTTCTTTAAAAAGAGACCTACCTTAGATCCAAAGTGTTCATGAATTACAATTTAAGTTTGGATAAACTTAAAAAATGGGGGGTGACAGTTAAGGGGTTAACTAGTAATTTTTAACCATTTACTAAGGATCTGTTTGATTATTTCATGATATGCCATTTTTCAGATAATTTACGACAGATGTGTAAATCGTTAGCATAGTACTTACAATAAAATGAACATATCACTTATTCATAATTTATAAACACAGTCATGTTTTGTAAATAATTAGTTCATCATTAACTAATTACTTGTAAATTAATTTGTAAATGACTTGTAAATTAATTAACAAAACATACACAAATTGTTAGCATATCACTTAATTATCATTTGTGAATGTTTTGTAAATGATTATTTCATCATTAACTAATCACTTATAAAAGACTTACAACTGAACGTTATTATAAAGTGTTACCCTGATTTAAAAATAAATAAATAAATAAATAAAAGTAATAAAAGAAAAGAAAACAATGCATCGAGACAATGCCACAAGTTCTTGCCGTGTCACTAAACTATATTAATGGGACCGGACACAATTATCAGTCTTTGTCATATTCATAGACTCAAAATGAAGTGATTTGTGGGACAGCTTACACTCTGTTAAGTATGTACATAAATGTGCATCTGTTCACATCAAGGCATATGTAGCAAGTCAAGCATGTACTGTAAATACAGCCGCTCCACCTGTAATTTAATTCACCTGCTTTCCTTCTCTTCCTCTAATCCGGCGGATGATAAACCATGACAGATGTTTTTTGAGTCTTGTTTGAGCCTTGTGTTGCCCCATTATCTCTGCATAAGCTAAATGTTAAATTATATTTGCCATTTTGTTTATGTTGACATCGGACATCAATCAAGCCCCCGATGCACGTTCCCCCCTTCAAGCCTCTCTTTAACGCATGGGTTACAGCAAGCAGATGACAAAAAAAATCATTATTCTTAGCAGTGTAACAGGCACAAGAGAGATATGACTACCGAGGACCGAAAGGGGGGACGTGAGGGAGAAAGAGGATGTAATGATGAAGAATATAAAATGTAATATGGACCAAGTAGCTGCCTCTTTTAATTTATCCCACCATAGAGCTACAGTGGTTTTGCATGTTGTGACAGAGCAAGAAAGGCAGAAAAAGAGTAGAGACAGATGAGGAAAAATGGATTCAAAAGCAAACACATAGGCTGTAATTTAAAAAGGGA
The DNA here is from genome assembly GCF_049309525.1 of Garra rufa. Classification (NCBI taxonomy): domain Eukaryota; kingdom Metazoa; phylum Chordata; class Actinopteri; order Cypriniformes; family Cyprinidae; genus Garra; species Garra rufa. Next base: position 40,848 of record NW_027394366.1, on the reverse strand, counting down.
ACATAGTGCGCTATAATGCTAAATTGAATACAAGACATAAAAAAAGATGAGATGAGATGTAAAGAACATGACAAAGAGAACGAGAAGAAAAACAGAAGAGAGACAAAGAGAGATTACTCTGCCACAATTGACTACATATCTCACAAAGTGACTAGCCATTTTGACTTTGCTGTGCCATAGCAATTTTATCTTACACTATGACCAATGCTCCCTCTTATTACATCGCGACCACATACGTGAAATAATATGCTGTGCACAGGACAGATGTAAAAATTAGCTGGGGAAGCCATTTAATTGAATTCTAGTAAATGCTAAATAATTCAAATGCTCTGACTAACCACTTTAGAGTTAGAACTTGTGAATGTGGTTTACAGGTTTTATAGAAAGAGAATGATGTGTGCCAAATCAGTTGCTGTAGAAATAAAATACTTTAATGCAGGTATCCTCAAATCTGGTCCTGGAGGGCCACTACCCTACAGAGTTTAGCTCAAACCCTGATCAAACTCATTTACCAGTGATTTTCTAAGGATCCTGAAGACCTTGATGAGCTTCCTTAGGTGTTTTTGATTAAGGTTGGAGCTAAACTTTGCAGGACATTGGCCCTCCAGGGCAAGATTAGAGGAACCCTGGTTTAATGACTGTGGATGAAATGGCTCAACAACATAAATACAATGGTGTGAAATAAAATGTTATCATGTTTTAAGAAGAGTGGCTTGATTAAGTGTTCAAATATCGGATGATAGGAGAATGGTAACAAAACTTACGGACATTTACAGTTACACAGGTGTAGTAGTGTGCAAACTGTACTACATGGGGATAAGAATTCACATTCATGTTTTTTTTTTCTTGAAAATCTTATATTATATTGTAACCTTTTACAGTAAGGTTCCATTAGTTAATATTAGTTAATATAACTAACTAATGAACAAACAATGAACAATACATTTATTACAGTATTTTGTAACGTCTCAGCTTAGGCTGTGCATGCGTTGTGGGTGTGTGTGTGTTTTAAGTGCCGCTTGGAGGGAGTGCGGCTCATGCACCTGACACTTGTTGGACGCAGAGATAATTGTGCCTGTCGTGTTGGTGTGGAGGGTCGGGTTTTCGGTGATCGTCTGCGGCATGGAGTTCGACCAGCTGCGTGGTGTTGAGCCTCCCGCCCAGCCCTGACACATTTCTTCGTTTTATGTTACATTTATTAGGGCACAAGCCCGAAGGGGCGAAATGCCCTGTTGTTTTTCTTAGGATTCTTCTTAGGGCCCGAGCCCAAAAGGGCAAAGGCCCTATTGTTCTTCTAAGGGTTCTTATTAGGGCCCGAGCCCAAAAGGGTGAAGGCCCTATTGTTCTTCTAAGGATTCTTATTTGTTTTTTTTGTTTTTTTAATTTTTTTAGGGCCCGAGCCCAAAAGGGCGAAGGCCCTATTGTTCTTCTAAGGATTCTTATTAGGGCCCGAGCACCGATGGTGTGAGGACCCTATTGAATCTGCTCCGTTTATTAGGGCCCGAGCCCAAAAGGGCGAAGGCCCTATTGTTCTTCTAAGGATTCTTATTAGGGCCCGAGCCCAAAAGGGCGAAGGCCCTATTGTTTTTCTAAGGATTATTATTAGGGCCCGAGCACCGATGGTGTGAGGACCCTATTGAATCTGCTCCGTTTATTAGGGCCCGAGCACCGATGGTGTGAGGACCCTATTGGATCTGCTCCGTTTCTTATTATTATTATTCTTATCCGGAATGAATCGCATTTTTGAGGGCCTAAACATACCCGAAAACTAACGAAACTTTGCACACACATCAGACCTGGCGAAAATGGACGTCTGATATGGGTTGCAGAAGTGGGTGTGGCAAAATGGCTCAATAGCGCCACCTTTACACGTTCCGCGGTGTGCGCATTCAGCTGTGATTATCGTACATGCACAAAAATCGGTACACATATGTAACACACCAATACCTACAAAAAAGCCTCTTGAGATAAAATCCGAAACCCAACAGGAAGTCGGTTATTATTAATTTTCTCAGCAAATTTTGTGTCATTTTTGCCATTTTCAGGCGTCATACTTGAACGAACTCCTCCTAGAGATTTATTCGGATCAACGCCAAATTTGCTGAGTCTAATCTAAAGCCCTTTGCGACGTTAAATTGCGAAGATCTAGAGTTTTCATCAGAGGGCGTGTCCGTGGCGGCCTGACAAATTTCGATGCTTCGCCATGAAAAAGGAAGTTGTTATAACTCAGGCATAAAATGTCCGATCTGCCCCAAACTTCACATGTGTGATAACACTCCTGACCTGATGACATCTATATGTCCATATTCAGTTATAGTCATAGCGCCACCTGCTGGCAACAGGAAGTGTCATGCTGTACTCTGCAACAAACTCCTCCTAGAGATTTATACAGATCAACACCAAAATCGGTCGGTCTAATATAAAGGCTTTAGTGATGTTTATTTGCGAAGATCTTGAGTTTTCGTTGAAGGGCGTGTCCGTGGCGGCCTGACAAATTTCGAGGTCTCGCCATGGATGTAAAACTTGTTATAACTCAGCCATAAAATGTCCGATTTGCCTCAAACTTCACATATTCGATAAGAGTCCTGGCCTGAACAAATCTGAAGGCCAACATTCTATTATAATCACAGCGCCACCTGTTGGCAACAGGAAATGACTTGTAGCAAACTCCTCCTAGAGATTTAATGATATCAACTTTATATTTGCTCAGTCTGATCTAGAGGCCTTAGAGATGTTAAATTGTGAAGATCTTGAGTTTTCGTTAAAGGGCGTGTCCGTGGCGGCGTCACAAAGTTTGATGTTTCGCCATGTACATAGAAGTTGTTATAACTCAGCCATAAAATGTCCGATCTGCCTCAAACTTCACAGGTTTTGTAAGAGTCCTGGCCTGAAGACACCTAAAGGCCAATATTCAGATATTATCATAGCGCCACCTGTTGGCAGCAGGATATATCATATCTTTCACTAACTCAAACATACCAAGGTCAATCTGCACCAAACTTCATATGTTTGATGAAAGTGCCAGCCTGAACACATCTACATGCCAATAGTCAGTTATAGGCATAGCGCCACCAGCTGGCAGCAGGAAATTTGGCACATTTAAGTGACTTTGACATAATTTTTCCTATTTTTACCGGATTAAATGCATACTGCCCACCATTAGCTGTGTTCCAAAAGCCACCGGTCGGCGGTGAGCCCGTGTGCGAGGGCCCGTTCATCGCTGCTTGCAGCTTTAATTATTAGGGCCCGAGCACCGATGGTGTGAGGACCCTATTGAATCTGCTCCGTTTATTATTATTATTATTATTCTTATCCGGAATGAATCGCATTTTTGAGGGCCTAGACATACCCGAAAACTAACGAAACTTCGCACACACATCAGACCTGGCGAAAATGGACGTCTGATATGGGTTGCAGAAGTGGGTGTGGCAAAATGGCTCAATAGCACCACCTTTACACGTTCCGCGGTGTGCGCATTCAGCTGTGATTATCGTACATGCACAAAAATCGGTACACACATGTAGCACACCAATACCTACAAAAAAGCCTCATGAGATAAAATCCGAAACCCAACAGGAAGTCGGTTATTATTAATTTTCTCAGCAAAATTTGTGTCATTTTTGCCATTTTCAGGTGTCATACTTGAACGAACTCCTCCTAGAGATTTATTCCGATCAACACCAAATTTGGCGAGTCTAATCTAAAGCCCTTTGTGACGTTAAATTGTGAAGATCTAGAGTTTTCATCGGAGGGCGTGTCCGTGGCGGCCTCGCAAATTTCGATGTTTCGCCATGAAAAAGGAAGTTGCTATAACTTAGGCATAAAATGTCCGATCTGTCCCAAACTTCACATGTGTGATAACACTCCTGACCTGAAGACATCTACATGCCCATATTCAGTTATAGTCATAGCGCCACCTGCAGGCAACAGGAAGTGTCATGCTGTACTCTACAACCAACTCCTCCTAGAGATTTATACAGATCAACTCCAAAATCGGTCAGTCTAATATAAAGGCCTTAGTGATGTTAAATTGTGAAGATCTTGAGTTTTCGGTAAAGGGCGTGTCCGTGGCGGCCTGAAAAAATTTGATGTTTTGCCATGGACATAGAAGTTGTTATAACTCAGCCATAAAATGTCCGATTTGCCTCAAACTTCACATATTCGATAAGAGTCCTGGCCTGAACACATCTGAAGACCAATATTCTATTATAATCACAGCGCCACCTGTTGGCAACAGGAAATGACTTCTATCAAACTCCTCCTAGAGATTTAATGATATCAACATTATATTTGGTCAGTCTGATCTAGAGGCCTTAGAGATGTTAAATTGCGAAGATCTTGAGTCTTCAGTAAAGGGCGTGTCTGTGGCGGCGTGACAAAGTTTGATGTTTTGCCATGGACATAGAAGTTGTTATAACTCAGCCATAAAATGTCCGATCTGCCTCAAACTTCACAGGTTTGTTAAGAGTCCTGGACTGAAGACACCTAAAGGCCAATATTCAGATATTATCATAACGCCACCTGTTGGCAGCAGGATATATCATATCTTTCACTAACTCAAACATACCAAGGTCAATCTGCACCAAACTTCATATGTTTGATGAAAGTGGTGGCCTGAACACATCTACATGCCAATAATCAGTTATAGGCATAGCGCCACCAGCTGGCAGCGGGAAATTTGGCACATTTAAGTGACTTTGACATATTTCTACTATTATTACTGTATTAAAAGCATACTGCCCACCGTTTACTGTTTTCCTAAAGCCACTGGTCGGCGGTGAGCCCGGGTGCGAGGGCCCGTTCATCGCTGCTTGCAGCTTTAATTATTATTATTAGGGCCCGAGCACTGCAGTGCGAGGACCCTATTGGAATTGCTCCGTTTATTATTAGGGCCCGAGCCCAAAAGGGCGAAGGCCCTATTGTTCTTCTAAGGGTTATTATTAGGGCCCGAGCCCAAAAGGGCGAAGGCCCTATTGTTCTTCTAAGGGTTATTAGGGCCCGAGCCCAAAAGGGCGAAGGCCCTATTGTTTTTCTAAGGATTATTATTATTATTATTATTATTATTATTTTTTTTTTTTCAATGTTTTGGGGGATTTTGGGGCCCTTAACATACACGAAAACTCTTGAAACTTTGCACACACATTGGAACCTGCGGCCATCAGGGCCGGACAGACTTTGACATGGGGGGGTCACCTGGGGGGGGCATGGCACAGCGTTAAAAATTGCGACTTTTGAAGGGCTCTGGAGCGCACAACGGTTGACCTACAGTCACCAAAATTCATACACATATAGACCTCATCGGGCCAAACAAATTTCACACTCATAGTCCGTGCTTCGCCAAACAGGAAGTCGGCTATTCAGGGATGTCTAAAAAGTGCATGCAATGGAATTTGAAATACTCCTACTAGGCCTTTCCACCGATGGCCACCAAACTCGGTCAGCATGATCTCAAGACATTGGGGATGCAAAATTGCCAGGGGATTTTTGATATCTCGAACCGTTTGACCGTGACGGGGCGACAAATTTATGGCGAGAAATGAGAAACAGGAAGTGCCTAATAACTTTGACATACTTTGTCTGATTTTGACCAAACTTCAGCAGTTTGTTCGTCGTCTGATGCCGATCACAGAGATGTGACTATTATGAGTCAAAGTTATAGCGCCACCAACTGGCAGCAGAAAGCGTGACGTTTTTGAAACGCTTTAAACTCAGCCTCTTAATTTTACTAAATTTGCTTCAAACTTCATCAGAATAATGTCAAAACACGACCGATAAGAATCTGTGAAGGGCGTTATCCATAACTTTTATCATGTTGCCATGGCAACGTGTCAAACTTTAACTTTCGTTTTTTGTGTTTTTGAGCCACTTAAAATGCTTAGAATTTCATGAAACTCAACACACACATCTGTATTAATGACAGTTAAACACTGATAAAAGCCCATAAATGGGCGTGGAGCAGGCGCTCCATAGCGCCACCTTTTGACAAAAGTTGGGGGGTTACTTTGTCCTACAGTCACCAAACTCGGTACATATATTGGACTCATCAAGCCGGACAACTTTCTAATTTACACCCATTAGCTACGACTAACAGGAAGTCAGCTATTTTTATTTAAATATGGATTTTTGGAAAAATCAAGCTGTGGAATTTGTAATACTCCTCCTAGACCTTTCCACCGATGGCCACCAAACTCGGTCAGCATGATCTCAAGATATTGGGAATGCAAAATTGCCAGGGGATTTTTGGTATCTCGAACGGTTTGGCCGTGGCAGGGCGACAAATTATAGCGAGAAATGAGAAACAGGAAATGTCTAATAATTTTGACACACTTTATCTGATTTTGACCAAACTTTAGCAGTTTGTTCGTCGTATGATACCGATCACAGAGATGTGACTATTATGAGTCAAAGTTATAGCGCCACCAACTGGCAGCAGGAAGTGTGTTGCTTGCAAAACGCTTTTAAATCAACCTCTTAATTTTACTCAATTTGCTTCAAACTTCATCAGAATAATACCAAAACACGGCCGATGAGAATCTGTGAAGGGGTCCTTGATACATCAAACGCTGTTGCCATGGCAACGTGTCAAACTTTAACATTTGTTTCCTGTCTTTTTAAATATAGCTGTGAATAAATTCATATCACTCATAGCAGAATCAGACAGTTCACACCAAACTTTGTCAACATGATGCCAAGATACTGAAGATGTTAAATTGTGAACGGCTTTGGGACATCTTGAACGATGTTGATGTGGTGATATACGAAAGTAATAATAAAAAAGATGAAGAGTTATTTTCATATATCTTTAAATTGCATTATTCTAACTCATCAAAACTTTTTACATATAAAGAACAAGAAATTCTTAGGAAATACGTGTAGTTTCAAAATGTTATCATGCTCAGAGGCCCCAAAAACATTAAAAGTGTCATATAAATTTGTCAGATTAAAGCTCTAATACCAGGGATGAACACTAGAGGTCCTCATAAAATAAGGAATCGTTTGACCTCTAATGCTATTTAGCTCATTGTCAGTGTATAGGAATGACAATAATCCATAGAATCAGTTGATATGTACTGTACTGTCAGAGTACATAATTGTTTTGTATAGGTGCTTATAGAGCATTACATCTTTTTTTAATCTTTTAAGGAAAAATTATATGATTTATATACATATATAGACTCTCACTGATAGAACAAAAAATCTTATAAGTATGACACTATACTGCTCAGTTCACTTAATTAGAATGAGAAACAAATACATCAACTAAGTTAATATGTATTTATTTTTAATATATGTTTATAATTATTTCACAGATGCTTATAGATCATTAAAATAATATTTAAAAATGGTTGTAGATCATAAAACATGGTAACTATTTAAAATAGGGTATCTTTTGTTAACAATGGTTAATGAACTTACAAACACGAATGAACAATGAACAATTTATTTGTACTCGATTTTCTTCAAACTACATCAGAATAATGTAAAAACACGGCCGATGAGAGTCTGTAAAGGCGTCCCTGATGCATCAAATGCTGTTGCCATGGCAAATAAATAAAAATAAAAAATACATTCAAATATTTGTTTCCTGTGTTTTTGAGGCAGATAGCGTGCTTAGAATTTCATTTTCCATTTTCAATGATTTATTATATATTTAAAGTGCAGCTTCCTAACTCTTTGAAACTTTTTCATACAAATAACTATTCATTCTGATCAAACACAGTTCATTTCATAATTATACAAAACTCCACGAATGAAAGAAAATAAAAAAAAAAACATATCTGATCTCACTCTGCTCTGCACTCTATGTGTGTGTTTGTGTGGTAAGTGGCTGAGTGTAAGGAGGGGGGATGGGTGGTAAGAGAAAGAGTCAGAGAGGAGGAGAGACAGTTAGGTTTAGTCCAAAGGGTTACTGTGAATGCATGTGCCAACTGGGCACCGTTTTCCTGATGCTATCGAGATGGCGACTGCACAGACGGCGAGGGCCCGGTCATCGCTGCTTGCAGCTTTAATTATTATTATTATTTTTTTTTTTTTTTTTTCAACCTTCCGGGCACTTTTGGGGGTCTAAACATACTCAAAAACTCTTGAAAATTTGCACACACGTCGGAATCTGCGGCCATCAGGACGCCAAAGAGGCTGGGACCCGGGCGTGGTTCAGGGCCTCTACAGCGCCCCCTGGAACACAGTTTGAAAACTTGATGTACTGCGCACACATACTTGCATGTATTGATATGAAACTCAGTACACATATAGATCTCACTGAGCCAAACAACTTTTGTACTCTATGTCATAGGCTCCACCTGACAGGAAGTGAGATATTTAGGGCTGTTTAAAAAGCGCATGCTCTGGAATTTAACGTATTCCTCCCAGGATTTCTATAGGATTGTCACCAAACTTGGTCAGCATGATCTCAAGACATTGGGGACGCTAAATTGCGAGGGGATTTTTGATATCTCGAATGGTTTGGCCGTGGCAAGGCGACAAAGTTATGGCGAGAAATGAGAAACAGGAAGTGTCTAATAACTGTTGCACACATTGCCTGATTCTGATGAAACTTCACCAGATTGTTCGTTGTATGATGCCGATTCCATAAAGGTGACCATTATGAGTCAAAGTTATAGCGCCACCAACTGGCAGCAGGAAGCGTGTCATTTTCAAAATGCTTTGAAATCAGCCTCTTAATTTTACTTGATTTTCTTTAAACTTCATCAAAATCATGTCAAAACACGGCCGATAAGAATATGTAAAGGGGTCGATGATAAATCAAATGCTGTTGCCATGGCAACGTCTCAAACTTTAAAATTAGATTCCTGTCTTTTCGAGGCAGATAACATGTTTAGAATTTCATGAAACTCAACACACACATCAATATTAATGATAGTTAGACACTGGCAAAAGATCATAAATGGGCGTGGAGCAGGCACTCTATAGCGCCATCTTTTGACAAAAGTTGGGGGGTTAGTTTTTCCTACAGTCACCAAACTCTGTACATATATTGTTCTCATCAATCTGGACAACTTTCTAAATTAAACTAATTAGCTAACACCAACAGGAAGCCGGCTATTTTGATTTGAATGTGGATTTTTGGAAAAATCAGGCTGTAAACAAATTTATACTCCTCCTAAGAAGAACAAGCTGTTCACACCAAACTTTTTTAACATGGAGAGAAGATTCTGAAGATGTTAAATTGCGAGCGGTTTTGGGATATCTTGAACGGTGTTGACGTGGTGATTTTTTAAAGATGTATAACCGTCATTTTCTATATCTTTAAAGTGCAGCATCTTAACTATTTAAAACTTTTTTCACACAGAGATCTTATCATTCTGAGCAAGTGCTGTAAATATCAATTTAATTCAAGCTTCTACGAATTAAAGAAAATTAAAAAAAGAAATCAGAAGCCTGCTGTCACTCTGCCTTGAGTGTCTGTGTTCAGTCACCATTAAGTGACTGAAAAGAGACTGAAGGGGGAGGGGTGAAAGGGAGAGAGGGAGAGAGAGTAGAACATGCTGTCTTGCTAAAGACCATCTTTGAGGAAAAAATGCACATTGATGTTACATAAATATGTTTGATCTTTGAGAGTCTGATATTTTGAGAAAATATAAAGGGTCACTAAGTCTTTCATTGTTTGTATTTTGCAGTTGTTGTTTTTTTATTTATTTTTTACTGAACTGTACCATGAACTTGTCCTATTCAGTCACATAGCAAAAGATTAAGAAAAATACAACTTTTTAGCATGAGCGGTTTATCTTCATTGATAGACATTTATTTTCATAGTGTTATTTATTGAATATAACATTTTAATTAACAGTTTCAAGACAAACTTTGTCAACAAAACAAACAATCTGTTCAAAACATCTGAAAATTTTACCATTTTAAGATCAGTTATAAATATATATATCGCCCCATTACAATACTCAACTTGATTTTTAAAGATATTTTGAAAGAAAGAAGCGTTTATAGAGCACTTTGTGTATTGCTGTACACCCACATGAACTGTGTTCATGTCCATGTTAATTCACAGTACATAAACAAATGTTAAAATATACTATTTTACCATTAAACAATATATGAATACTTTTTTTAGCTTAATATTAATTAACATTAATAAATACTATTTAATTATTGTTCATGTTAACTAATATAGTTAATGTTAACAAATGAAACTGGTTGGCAATTTTATATATTGTGTGTATGTGTCTGTGTGTTGATTTTAAAGTTTAACCCTTTCAATTCAGTAAACTTTAATTCCAAACTGGCTGAGGGTTACTGTGAATGCATGTGCCAACTGGGCACCGTTTTCCTAATTGATTCTTTCTTAGTTATGTAGCGCTTAAAAGTGATGTCTTATAACAGGAGTCACCTGCAAAGCAATATCCACACACAAATTGTACAGATAGGTAACGATGACATTTAAGCAGAAGTGGTGGACGTAAAGCAAGCAATAATAACATTTTGTTATCATCATGAATTACATGTTCTTATCATCATCATCAGAATATAGGGAAAATGTTCCCTATATTGTGAACGGCTTTGGGACATCTTGAACGGTGTTGATGTGGTGATTTATGAAAGTAACAATAAAAAAGATGAAGAGTTATTTTCATATATCTTTAAATTGCATTATTCTAACTCATCAAAACTTTTTACATATAAAGAACAAGAAATTCTTAGGAAATACGTGTAGTTTCAAAATGTTATCATGCTCAGAGGCCCCAAAAACATTAACCTCATAAACTCTGCAAAAAGTGTTTCAAAATGTTGCTGCTTCATTTACATGACCTTCCTCATATAGTATCAGCCCATATATGGTCTCATTTGAAAGCTTAGAGTCTCCTCTTTACTTTTAGTTTTATGAATCATAAAGTAGTAAAATTATGCTTAGAATTTATGTTGTTCCACACACAAATTTCCGCCTAACGATTGTGAAGAATTATTACAAAGAATGTGTATTTCTTATATTTTTCACAAAACAGACAAGTCATATATCATAAGAAAGCTCTCATTCTCAAGAATCTGACCATATAAATCATTTTATTGTGTGACAAACACAGATCGAATAATCTTCAATTGAATCACGATGTCAGAATATAATAAAAAAAAAAAATTCAAAATGTTGCTGCTTCATTTACACGACCTTCTTCACTTAGTATCAGCCCATAAATGGTCTCATTTGAAAGCTTAGAGTCTCCTCTTTACTGGGAATACCATAACTTTTAGTTTTATGATTCATAAAGTAGTAAAATTGTGCTTAGAATTTATGTTGTTCCACACACAAATTTCCGCCTAACAATTGTGAAGAATTATTACAAAGAATGTGTATTTCTTATATTTTTCTCAAAACAGACAAATCATATATCACAAGAAAGTGCTCATTCTCAAGAATCTGACCATATAAATCATTTTATTGTGTGACAAACACAGATCAAATAATCTTCAATTCAATCGCGATGTCAGAATATACTTGAAGAATATGATGATATATTATATTACTTTCCTCCACATACTACTGCTTCAGTTAGCCGCAAATAATAGCCACATTTTATCTTTTAGATTAGGATCTCTTCTTTCAAACAAGACCATTTTCACGTTTCTGCGTTGCACCATTGCTGAGTAACCGTTGTTTTGCCAGATGCGCTCGAGCGCGGCTTTCCAAACGCGCTCTGAGCCGATCAAGCAGGTGTGTGTGTGTCTGCGGCTGCACTTAGAGCGTGTCAGTAGATCAGATTACACCCTACGGCCGCATGCCGTGCTGCTCCGAGGTGTGAACGATGACAGCTCAGCCTCTCCAGACGCGAAGAAGAAGCAGAGCCATGGAGAGGTTCCGGGTCACAAAAGATGCTTCGACGGTGCCGGGCATTGTGGGATATGTAGTTTTTGGACTCTTACACCGGACATATGCGTCTGTTGGCGTCTCAGAGGAATATAGCGTCTCAATTATCCAAAATAGACGCTAAATGAATAAATAACGGGCCGTTTCCATGGAGAGCAGAGGATCCGCGGCTCATAAGCGCGTCTATAAGTATAACAGTGCTTCTATTCAGGTTTGTTTTATTCTTATAATTACTTTGAAACGTAAAGGACACCAAAACAATCTGCTAAGCTATGTATTGAGTGTATATTGAATGTTGACAGTAAAGTACAGTATGTGTTTCAGTAAATACACAGGCAAACATAAAAATGAAACATAATTCAGTCAATTATCATGAAAAGTGCTATGGTACATAGTAAAATAGTATTCTATTCTATTCTATTCTCAATAATGTGCTTTATAAAGCCTGTTTTTGCAAAGAAACAGAAGGACACTTTTAGGGGGGAAAAGGGGGAAAAGGGGCGATGCGACTCCCTTCGGTTATAATTCAATAACTTTCAATCAGAAATCTTTTTTCTGGTATATCCTGAGACCTAGTGGAATCAAACAAAACAATTTGCAAAGAACTGAGACACCTAAATCCTGAGTTATAGACTTTCAAAAAAAAACTTTTGAAAATAAAAATCAAAAAGCGCCTATGTTTTTTTTGTTTTTATTGTAATATTTGAAATCTATATAATGTCATTTATAAAGAATTACACTGATATTATGTAGTTTAAAAGGTTTTCTATACAATGAAACCATTTTTTTTTTATTTCCTCCATTGTATGTGTATAGGGGAACCATTTGAATTTAGGTAGGCCAAATGCAGGCGGAAATCCCCCAACTAGCCGCAGAGCTTAAGGGGTTAAAAGTGTCATTTAAATTTGTCAGATTAAAGCTCTAATACCAGGGATGAACACTAGAGATCCTCATAAGATAAGGAATCGTTTGACCTCTAATGCTATTTAGCTCATTCTCAGTGTATAAGAATGACAATAATCCATAGAATCAGTTGATATATACTGTACTGTCAGTGTAATTTTACATAATTATTTTGTATAGGTGCTTAAAGAGCATTAAAATCTTTTTTTTTTATCTTTTAAGGAAAAATTATATGATTTAAATACATATATACACTCTCACTGGTAGAACAAAAAATCTTATAAGTATGAAACTATACTGCTCAGCTCACTTAATTAGAATGAGAAACAAATACAAAAAGGCCAAAAAAATCAACTAAGTTAATATGTATTTATTTTTAATATATTTGTTTATAATTATTTCACAGATGCTTATAGATTATTAAAATAATATTTAAAAATGCTTGTAGACCATAAAACATGGTAACTATTTAAAATAGGGTCTCTTTTGTTAACAATGGTTAATGAACTAACAAACACGAACAAACAACGAACAATATATTTGTACTCGATTTTCTTCAAACTTCATCAGAATAATGTAAAAGCCCCGATGCATCAAATGCTGTTGCCATGGCAAATAAATAAAAATAAAAAATACATTCAAAAATTTGTTTCCTGTGATTTTTAAGGCAGATAGCGTGCTTAGAATTTCATTTTCCATTTTCAATTTTCAATGATTTATTATATATTTAAAGTGCAGCATCCTAACTCTTTGAAACTTTTTTCATACAAATAACTATTCATTCTGATCAAACACAGTTCATTTCATAATTATACAAAACTCCACGAATGAAAGAAAATAAAAAAACATATCTGATCTCACTCTGCTCTGCACTCAATGTGTGTGTTTGTGTGGTAAGTGGTTGAGTGTAAGGAGGGGGGATGGGTGGTAAGAGAAAGAGTCAGAGAGGAGGAGAGACAGTTAGGGTTAGTCTAGTCTCGCGTAGCCAGACCTTCAGACTGACGGCTGAAGGTCTGGTATTCATGGCAGCTTTCATTGGCCAAGGCCCGCCCATAAGGCCGTTTGACCGACATGTAAAACAACCAATCACAGTTCGTTTCGTTCAGCTTCACTTTTCGGGGCGTAGAAATGTCCCCACAACAACAGACGGGCATGCAACAAGTCAGTCACTGAAATAACCAGCATTGAAAGTTAACGAAGAAGAGGGAGAACAAGCAGTAAGTCAGTAATTTGTATGCGAACGTCGCAAATGTGTATAACAACAACGGCGTCTGCATAAGCACATTTTAGCAAAACGCGAGTAAATCAGTCTGCGCGTTGTTTCCCGGCGGACTGAAAATAAACGCGACCCTCGCGTGTTCCGGATATCCGATCAAATTCAACAAATCAGATCACGACTTCGACATTCCTGAAGTGTTTCCAGTTTAGTGTACCATATGCATCAGACGTTTAGCCAACGTTCCGTGGGCGTGACGTCTGAGGCTGAGACTAGGGTTAGTCCAAAGGGTTACTGTGAATGCATGTGCCAACTGGGCACCGTTTTCCTGATGCTATCGGGATGGCGACTGCGCAGACGGCGAGGGCCCGGTCATCGCTGCTTGCAGCTTTAATTATTATTTTTTTTTTTTTATTTTTTTTTTCAACCTTCCGGGCACTTTTGGGGGCCTTAACATACTCAAAAACTCTTGAAAATTTGCACACACGTCGGAATCTGCGGCCATCAGGACGCAACAGAGGCTGGGACCCGGGCGTGGTTCAGGGCCTCTACAGCGCCCCCTGGAACACAGTTTGAAAACTTGATGTACTGCGCACACATACTTGCATGTATTGATATGAAACTCGGTACACATATAGATCTCACTGAGCCAAACAACTTTTGTACTCTATGTCATAGGCTCCACCTGACAGGAAGTGAGATATTTAGGGCTGTTTAAAAAGCGCATGCTCTGGAATTTAACGTACTCCTCCCAGGAATTCCATGGGATTGTCACCAAACTCGGTCAGCATGATCTCAAGACATTGGGGACGCTAAATTGCGAGGAGATTTTTGATATCTCGAACGGTTTGGCCGTGGCAAGGCGACAAAGTTATGGCGAGAAATGAGAAACAGGAAGTGTCTAATAACTGTTGACCACATTGCCTGATTCTGATGAAACTTCACCAGTTTGTTCGTTGTATGATGCCGATTCCATAAATGTGACTATTATGAGTCAAAGTTATAGCGCCACCAACTGGCAGCAGGAAGTGTGTCATTTTCAAAATGCTTTGAAATCAGCCTCTTAATTTTACTCGATTTTCTTTAAACTTCATCAAAATCATGTCAAAACACGGCCGATAAGAATATGTAAAGGGGTCGATGATAAATCGAATGCTGTTGCCATGGCGACATGTCAAACTTTAAAATTAGATTCCTGTCTTTTCGAGGCAGTTAACATGCTTAGAATTTCATGAAACTCAACACACACATCAATATTAATGATAGTTAGACACTGGCAAAAGGTCATAAATGGGCATGGAGCAGGCACTCTATAGCGCCATCTTTTGACAAAAGTTGGGGGGTTAGTTTTTCCTACAGTCACCAAACTCTGTACATATATTAATCTCATCAATTTGGACAACTTTCTAAATTAAACTCATTAGCTAAGACCAACAGGAAGCCGGCTATTTTGATTTGAATGTGGATTTTTGGAAAAATCAGGCTGTAAACAAATGCACACTACTTCTAAGAACAACCAGCTGTTCACACCAAACTTTTTTAACATGAAGAGAATATTCTGAAGATGTTAAATTGCGACCGGATTTTGGATATCTTGAACGGTGTGGACGTGGTGATTTTTTAAAGATATAGTAAAAAATATTTTTATATCTTTAAAGTGCAGCATCCAAACTCTTTAAAACTTTTTTCACACAGAGATCTTATCATTCTGAGCAAGTGCTGGAAATATAAATTTTATACAAGCTTCAATGAATTAAAGAAAATTAAAAAAATAACTCAGAAACCTGATGTCACTCTGGGTGAATGTCTCTACAGTATGTGTGTGCGTTCAGTCAGGCACAGAAAAGCTCATTATTGCAGGGGGGAGGGGTGAGAGGCAGAGAGGGTGACAGAGTAGAGAGCCATCCTACAGACCATCTTTGAACAAAAAATGCACATATGTATTGTAATTACATAAATATGTCTGATCTTTGAGAGTCTGATATTTTGAGAAAATATAAAGGGTCACTTAGTCTTTCATTGTTCGTATTTTGCAGTTGTTGTTTTTTATTAATTTTTTACTTAACTGTACCATGAACTTGTCCTATTCAGTCACATAGCAAAAGATTTAAAAAAATACAACTTTTTAGCATGATCAATTTATCTTCATTGATAGACAATATTTACATAGTGTTATTTATTGAATATAAAATAATAATAATAAAAAATTAAGACAAACTTTGACAACAAAACAAACGTTACTGTTATCTCTTCAAAACATCTGAAAACCATAATTTTAAGATCAGTTATAAATATATATATCACCCCGTTAAAATACTCAACTTGATTTTTAAAGATATTTTGAAAGAATGAAGAGTTTATAGAGCACTTTATTGTGTATTGCTGTACACCCACATGAACTGTGTTCATGTTCATGCTAATTCACAGTACATAAACTATATATGAATACTTTTTTTTAGCTTAATATTAATTAACATTAATAAATGCTATTTATTTATTGGTCATGTTAACTGATATAGTTAATGCTAACAAATAAAACTGAATGGCAACATTTTATATTTTGTGTGTATGTGTCTGTGTGTTGATTTTAAAGTCTAACCCTTTCAATTCTGTAAACTTTAAATCCAAACTAGCAGAGGGTTACTTTGAATGCATGTGCCAAGTGGGCACCGTCTTCATTATTGATTCTTAGTAATGTAGCGCTTAAGAGTGATGTCTTATAACAGGAGGAGTCACCAGCAAAGCAATATCCACACAAAAATTGTACAGATAGGTAACGATGACATTTCAGCAGAAGTGGTGGACGTAAAGCAAGCAATAATAACATTTTGTTATCATGAATCTTGTTCTTACTTGTTAGCAGCAGGATATATCATATCTTTCACTAACTCAAACATACCAAGGTCAATCTGCACCAAACTTCATATGTTTGATAATAGTGCTGGCCTGAACACATCTACATGCCAATAATTAGTTACAAGCATAGCGCCACCATCTGGCAGCAGCAAGTTTGGCACATTTAAATGACTAATGACTTTTTTCTATATTTACTGTATTAAAAGCATACTGCCCACCGTTTGCTGATTTCCTGAAGCCACCGGTCGGCGGTGAGCCCAGGTGCGAGGGCCCGTTCATCGCTGCTCGCAGCTTTAATTAGGGCCCGAGCACCGATGGTGTGAGGACCCTATTGGATCTGCTCCGTTTCTTATTATTATTATTCTTATCCGGAATGAATCGCATTTTTGAGGGCCTAAACATACCCGAAAACTAACGAAACTTTGCACACACATCAGACCTGGCGAAAATGGACGTCTAATATGGGTTGCAGAAGTGGGTGTGGCAAAATGGCTCAATAGCGCCACCTTTACACGTTCCGCGGTGTGCGCATTCAGCTGTGATTATCGTACATGCACAAAAATCGGTACACATATGTAACACACCAATACCTACAAAAAAGCCTCTTGAGATAAAATCCGAAACCCAACAGGAAGTCGGTTATTATTAATTTTCTCAGCAAATTTTGTGTCATTTTTGCCATTTTCAGGCGTCATACTTGAACGAACTCCTCCTAGAGATTTATTCGGATCAACGCCAAATTTGCTGAGTCTAATCTAAAGCCCTTTGCGACGTTAAATTGCAAAGATCTAGAGTTTTCATCAGAGGGCGTGTCCGTGGCGGCCTGACAAATTTCGATGCTTCGCCATGAAAAAGGAAGTTGTTATAACTCAGGCATAAAATGTCCGATCTGCCCCAAACTTCACATGTGTGATAACACTCCTGACCTGATGACATCTATATGTCCATATTCAGTTATAGTCATAGCGCCACCTGCTGGCAACAGGAAGTGTCATGCTGTACTCTGCAACAAACTCCTCCTAGAGATTTATACAGATCAACACCAAAATCGGTCAGTCTAATATAAAGGCTTTAGTGATGTTTATTTGCGAAGATCTTGAGTTTTCGTTGAAGGGCGTGTCCGTGGCGGCCTGACAAATTTCGAGGTCTCGCCATGGATGTAAAACTTGTTATAACTCAGCCATAAAATGTCCGATTTGCCTCAAACTTCACATATTCGATAAGAGTCCTGGCCTGAACAAATCTGAAGGCCAATATTCTATTATAATCACAGCGCCACCTGTTGGCAACAGGAAATGACTTGTAGCAAACTCCTCCTAGAGATTTAATGATATCAACTTTATATTTGCTCAGTCTGATCTAGAGGCCTTAGAGATGTTAAATTGTGAAGATCTTGAGTTTTCGTTAAAGGGCGTGTCCGTGGCGGCGTCACAAAGTTTGATGTTTCGCCATGTACATAGAAGTTGTTATAACTCAGCCATAAAATGTCCGATCTGCCTCAAACTTCACAGGTTTTGTAAGAGTCCTGGCCTGAAGACACCTAAAGGCCAATATTCAGATATTATCATAGCGCCACCTGTTGGCAGCAGGATATATCATATCTTTCACTAACTCAAACATACCAAGGTCAATCTGCACCAAACTTCATATGTTTGATGAAAGTGCCAGCCTGAACACATCTACATGCCAATAGTCAGTTATAGGCATAGCGCCACCAGCTGGCAGCAGGAAATTTGGCACATTTAAGTGATTTTGACATAATTTTTCCTATTTTTACCGGATTAAATGCATACTGCCCACCATTAGCTGTGTTCCAAAAGCCACCGGTCGGCGGTGAGCCTGTGTGCGAGGGCCCGTTCATCGCTGCTTGCAGCTTTAATTATTCTTCTTCTTCTTCTCCAAAATGAAAAGTCTTTTTGAGGGCCTAAACATGCCCGAAAACTCACGAAACTTTGCACACGCATCAGACCTGGCGAAAATTTACATCTGAAACGGTTTTCAGAAGTGGGTGTGCCAAAATGGCTCCATAGCGCCACCTATAAAATTTCAACGGAGTGCGCCTCGAGCTGCGTTTCACGTACATGTACGAAACTCGGTACATACATGTAACACACCAATACCTACAAAAAAGTCTCCTGGTGCAACATCCGAAACCCAACAGGAAGTCCGTTATATTGAATTTCCTGTACGATTTTTGTGCAGTTTTTGCCATTTTCAGGCCTCGTACTTTAACGAACTCCTCCTACAGTTTTTATCCGATCATCTTCAAATTTGCTGAGTGTCATCATAAAGCCTTTGCGGTGTTAAATTGCGAAGCTTTAGAGTTTTCGTCAAAGGGCGTGTCCGTGGCGGCCGGACAAACTTTGATGTTTCGCTATGAAAAAGGAAGTTGCTATAACTCAGGCATACAATGTCCGATCAGCCTCAAACTTCACATGTTTGATAACAGTCCGGTCCTGAACACATGTCAGTGCCCATATTCAGTTATAGTCATAGGGCCACCTGCTGACAACAGGAAGTGACATGTTTAACACTGTTACGGACTCCTAGCAACATATTGAAAAGCGTAAACAAGTCTTAAATAGGCTAGCAACATGCTACAAACATGCTAAAACATGCTAGCAACACTTAGCTAACAGCTAAAGCATGCTATCAATACAAATACAAAAGGAAATTGCTGTAACTCATGTATATACTGTTGAATCTGACCCAAACTTAATATTCAAGATGCTACAAAAATAATAAAGCATGCTAGCAACACTTAGCTAATATGCTAAATCATGCTAATTATACAATAAAACAGGAAGTTACTCTAACTCAGGCATACCATGTCCAATCAGCCCCAAACTAAACATGTTTGATAAGAATCCTGGCCTAAACACAAGCCCATGCCTGTATTCAGTTATAGTCATAGCGCCACCAGCTGGTAACAGGAAGCCACATGTTTAATACTGTTGTGGATGATTAGCAACATTTAAAAAAAAATTCAACAACTGTTAAATAGGGTAGCAACATGCTAGAAACATGCTATAACATGTTAGCAACATTTAGCTAAGTGCTAAAGCATGCTCTTAATGCAATGAAACAGGAAGTTAACTCAGGCATGCAATGTCCAATCAGCCCCAAACTTCACATGTTTGATAACAGTCCTGGCCTGAAGATGTCTACATGCCAATATTCAGTTATAGTTATAGCGCCACCTACTGTCAACAGGAAGTGACATGTTTAACACTGTGACACACTATTAGCAACACACTAAAAAAGCCATTGAGTGCTAAACTAGTTTAAAACGTACTCAAACATGCTAGCAACACTTACTTAGTGCTAAAGCATGTTGTTAAAGACATAAAACAGGAAGTTACTGTAACTCAGGCATGCAATGTCCAATCAGCCCCAAACTTCACATGTTTGATAAGACTCCTGGCCTGAAGATATATACATGCCCATATTCAGTTATAGTCACAGCGCCACCTTCTGACAACAGGAAGTGTCGTTAAAGGTGTTACGGACTCCTAGCAACATATTAAAAAGCGTTAGCAATTTTTAAATAGGCTAGCATCATGCTAGAATCATGTTAAAACATGCTAGCAACACTTAGCTAAGAGCTAAAGCATGATATTAAAGTGCCCCTATTATGCCATTTTAAAGGTAGTTAATATTGTTGTAATAGTCTCTTAAAACAGGTTTACATGTATGCAAGTTCAAAAAACACTTTAGTTTTCTCCAAAATTAGATTTATTTTTACCCCGTTTCTAAATGATTCGTAAACGACTCGTTTGAAGCAGTTCGAAGAATCAGTCTCTCTAAACCCCTCCTTTCAGTGAGCCCTCACTGCTGTGATTGGTCAGATGGTGCAGTCCTTTTAGATTGGTCTACCGCTACAGCGCAAAAACGAAACGCCTATTGCCATAACTGAATGACAGCTGCGGAGACCTGTTAATGCATAGAAAAGATAGCCTCGATTTTACCCTATCAATTCGAGCCAGAGTCTGACGATGAAACTGCTGAAGTGTCACATCGACAAGAAACTGTTTTGCAAGCACGACCGGAGCAGGACGTTTCTCAGTGGGTGTCATATGTTACAATTTGCTTTTGTAAGCGAACCGGACACATCTCTACGTTGTGAACTTCAACACTGTACAATCCATAACACTGCGTTAAGCCATCGTTTATCATTATCATTACTTAAACTAATAAGGCAGACAGACAGTCAAGCTGCATCAATCACAAGACTTTTTAGACTACATTGCACTCACAGCTGAACAACAGAACTACAGAAACGCAAGTTAGCCGGTTACCAAGACATGTGCGGGGTTGTTACACACCATAACGTACACAAAGACGTATTTTGAACGATCGCTAGAAAATACAATTATTAATCATACTTACAGGTAGAAGTTCAGAGGAGCAAGCCGGTCCAAATAAACTGGGCACTGATCCATTTTTTAAAACCAAGCGTTTGGTGAATCCCGCGTTGTAACGTTACTCCCCAAGATTGGAAAAGCAGTCATCAGTAAAATGACGCGAACACAACACAAGATTGGCATTGGACTGCTGAGGTGTTGAAAAAATTAATGTTAACCACTCATTCTTGATAGTTTCATCTTTCGGAAGGGCATATAAAACAAATTCACTCTCACAGGCTGTCACAGCGCAGGGCGTCTTCTTGACATGATGTAATCCACGTGAAAATGGTAGGCCTACTGTTTGTGGGCGGGCAAGTTGTTCGCGAAATTGAATGTGGGCGGACATTACGCAAATGTGTAGCTCGTGACGTGTGGCCGTTACAGAAAAAAGATTCGAATTGCTGACGACTCGTTTAGGCGAATGTGAGCCGACTCTTTTTTTTGTTAGACAAAAACTTTATTTATAGTGCACTGTCGGCGTCACAACTTTGCAGATAGTTTATGTTCACATACAGCTACATGACACACTACATGAAATATCATATTTGAAAAGGCATAATAGGGGCACTTTAATACAAAGAAAAATAAGTGTAACTCATGCATACAATGTCCAATCTGACCCAAGCTTAATATGTTTGATAAGAGTCCTGGTCTGAACACAAGCCCATGCCCATATTCAGTTATAGTCATAGTGCCACCTACTGGCAACAGGAAGTCACATGTTTAATACTGTTGTGGATGCCAAGCAACATCTTAAAAATATCAACAAGTTTTAAATAGGGTAGCAACATGCTAGAAACATGTTAGCAACATTTAGCTAAGTGCTAAAGCATACTCTTAATGCAATGAAACAGGAAGTTACTGTAACTCAGGCATGCAATGTCCAATCAGCCCCAAACTTAATATGTTTGATAAGAGTCCTGGCCTGAATACATTTACATGCCAGTATTTAGTTATAGTCATAGCGCCACCAGCTGGCAACAGCAAATTACTTGTTTTACACTAACTTAAGCATGCAATGTACAATTTGCACCAAATTTGATATGTTTGCCAATAGTCCTGGCCTGAAGACATCTAAAAGCCAATATTTCGTAATAGCGCCACCTGTTGGCAGCAGGATATGTCATGACTTACACTCAAGCATGCCATGTTCAAGCTTCACCAAACTTCATATGTTTCATAAAAGCACTGGCCTGAACACATCTGCATGCCAATATTCAGTTATAGGCATAGCGCCACCAGCTGGCAGCAGGAAGATTGGCACATATCAATGACTTTGACATATTCCTCCTACATTTACTGTGTTAATAGCATAGTGCCCACCATTCGCCACCGATCGGCGGTGAGCCAGAGTGCGAGGGCCCTACCATCGCTGCTTGCAGCTTTAATTAGGGCCCGAGCACCGATGGTGTGAGGACCCTATTGGATCTGCTCCGTTTCTTATTATTATTATTCTTATCCGGAATGAATCGCATTTTTGAGGGCCTAAACATACCCGAAAACTAACGAAACTTTGCACACACATCAGACCTGGCGAAAATGGACGTCTGATATGGGTTGCAGAAGTGGGTGTGGCAAAATGGCTCAATAGCGCCACCTTTACACGTTCCGCGGTGTGCGCATTCAGCTGTGATTATCGTACATGCACAAAAATCGGTACACATATGTAACACACCAATACCTACAAAAAAGCCTCTTGAGATAAAATCCGAAACCCAACAGGAAGTCGGTTATTATTAATTTTCTCAGCAAATTTTGTGTCATTTTTGCCATTTTCAGGCGTCATACTTGAACGAACTCCTCCTAGAGATTTATTCGGATCAACGCCAAATTTGCTGAGTCTAATCTAAAGCCCTTTGCGATGTTAAATTGCGAAGATCTAGAGTTTTCATCAGAGGGCGTGTCCGTGGCGGCCTGACAAATTTCGATGCTTCGCCATGAAAAAGGAAGTTGTTATAACTCAGGCATAAAATGTCCGATCTGCCCCAAACTTCACATGTGTGATAACACTCCTGACCTGATGACATCTATATGTCCATATTCAGTTATAGTCATAGCGCCACCTGCTGGCAACAGGAAGTGTCATGCTGTACTCTGCAACAAACTCCTCCTAGAGATTTATACAGATCAACACCAAAATCGGTCAGTCTAATATAAAGGCTTTAGTGATGTTTAATTGCGAAGATCTTGAGTTTTCGTTGAAGGGCGTGTCCGTGGCGGCCTGACAAATTTCGAGGTCTCGCCATGGATGTAAAACTTGTTATAACTCAGCCATAAAATGTCCGATTTGCCTCAAACTTCACATATTCGATAAGAGTCCTGGCCTGAACAAATCTGAAGGCCAATATTCTATTATAATCACAGCGCCACCTGTTGGCAACAGGAAATGACTTGTAGCAAACTCCTCCTAGAGATTTAATGATATCAACTTTATATTTGCTCAGTCTGATCTAGAGGCCTTAGAGATGTTAAATTGTGAAGATCTTGCGTTTTCGTTAAAGGGCGTGTCCGTGGCGGCGTCACAAAGTTTGATGTTTCGCCATGTACATAGAAGTTGTTATAACTCAGCCATAAAATGTCCGATCTGCCTCAAACTTCACAGGTTTTGTAAGAGTCCTGGCCTGAAGACACCTAAAGGCCAATATTCAGATATTATCATAGCGCCACCTGTTGGCAGCAGGATATATCATATCTTTCACTAACTCAAACATACCAAGGTCAATCTGCACCAAACTTCATATGTTTGATGAAAGTGCCAGCCTGAACACATCTACATGCCAATAGTCAGTTATAGGTATAGCGCCACCAGCTGGCAGCAGGAAATTTGGCACATTTAAGTGACTTTGACATAATATTTCCTATTTTTACCGGATTAAATGCATACTGCCCACCATTAGCTGTGTTCCAAAAGCCACCGGTCGGCGGTGAGCCCGTGTGCGAGGGCCCGTTCATCGCTGCTTGCAGCTTTAATTATTAGGGCCCGAGCACCGATGGTGTGAGGACCCTATTGAATCTGCTCCGTTTATTATTATTATTATTAGGGCCCGAGCACTACAGTGCGAGGACCCTATTGGAATTGCTCCGTTTATTATTATTCTTCTTCTGATTCTTCTTCTTCTCCAAAATGAAAAGTCTTTTTGAGGGCCTAAACATGCCCGAAAACTCACCAAACTTTGCACACGCATCAGACCTGGCGAAAATTTACATCTGATATGGTTTTCAGAAGTGGGTGTGCCAAAATGGCTCGATAGCGCCACCTATAAAATTTCAACGGAGTGCGCCTCGAGCTGCGTTTCACGTACATGTATGAAACTCGTTACACATATGTAACACACCAGCACCTACAAAAAAGTCTCCTGGTGCAACATCCGAAACCCAACAGGAAGTCCGTTATATTGAATTTCCTGTACGATTTTTGTGCAGTTTTTGCCATTTTCAGGCCTCATACTTTAACGAACTCCTCCTACAGTTTTTATCCGATCATCTTCAAATTTGCTGAGTGTCATCATAAGGCCTTTGCGATGTTAAATTGCGAAGCTTTAGAGTTTTCGTCGAAGGGCGTGTCCGTGGCGGTCGGACAAACTTTGATGTTTCGCCATGAAAAAGGAAGTTGCTATAACTCAGGCATACGATGTCCGATCTGCCTCAAACTTCACATGTTTGATGACAGTCTGGTCCTGAACACACGTCAGTGCCCATATTCAGTTATAGTCATAGCGCCACCTGCTGACAACAGGAAATGACATGTTTAACACTGTTACGGACTCCTAGAAACATATTGAAAAGTGTTAACAAGTCTTAAATAGGCTAGCAACATGCTACAAACATGCTAAAACATGCTAGCAACACTTAGCTAAGAGCTAAAGCATGCTATTAATACAAATACAAAAGGAAATTGCTGTAACTCATGTATATAATGTTGAATCTGACCCAAACTTAATATTCAACATGCTACAAAAATAATAAAGCATGCTAGCAACACTTAGCTAATATGCTAAAGCATGCTAATAATACAATGAAACAGGAAGTTACTCTAACTCAGGCATACAATGTCCAATCAGCCCCAAACTTAACATGTTTGATAAGAATCCTGGCCTAAACACACGCCCATGCCCGTATTCAGTTATAGTCATAGCGCCACCAGCTGGTAACAGGAAGCCACATGTTTAATACTGTTGTGGATGCCTAGCAACATTTTAAAAAAATTCAACAACTGTTAAACAGGGTAGCAACATGCTAGAAACATGCTATAACATGTTAGCAACATTTAGCTAAGTGCTAAAGCATACTCTTAATGCAATGAAACAGGAAGTTACTGTAACTCAGGCATGCAATGTCCAATCAGCCCCAAACTTCACATGTTTGATAACAGTCCTGGCCTGAAGATATCTACATGCCAATATTCAGTTATAGTTATAGCGCCACCTACTGTCAACAGGAAGTGACATGTTTAACACTGTGACACACTATTAGCAACACACTAAAAAAGCCATTGAGTGCTAAACTAGTTTAAAACGTACTCAAACATGCTAGCAACACTTACTTAGTGCTAAAGCATGTTGTTAAAGACATAAAACAGGAAGTTACTGTAACTCAGACATGCAATGTCCAATCAGCCCCAAACTTCACGTTTGATAAGAGTCCTGGCCTGAAGATATATACATGCCCATATTCAGTTATAGTCACAGCGCCACCTGCTGACAACAGGAAGTGACTTTTAATGGTGTTACGGACTCCTAGCAACATAATAAAAAGCGTCAGCAAGTTTTAAATAGGCTAGCATCATGCTAGAATCATGTTAAAACATGCTAGCAACACTTAGCTGAGAGCTAAAGCATGATATTAATACAAAGAAAAATAAGTGTAACTCATGCATACAATGTCCAATCTGACCCAAGCTTAATATGTTTGATAAGAGTCCTGGTCTGAACACAAGCCCATGCCCATATTCAGTTATAGTCATAGTGCCACCTGCTGGCAACAGGAAGTCACATGTTTAATACTGTTGTGGATGCCCAGCAACATTTTAAAAATATCAACAAGTGTTAAATAGGGTAGCAACATGCTAGAAACATGTTAGCAACATTTAGCTAAGTGCTAAAGCATACTCTTAATGCAATGAAACAGGAAGTTACTGTAACTCAGGCATGCAATGTCCAATCAGCCCCAAACTTAATATGTTTGATAAGAGTCTTGGCCTGAATACATTTACATGCCAATATTTAGTTATAGTCATAGCGCCACCAGCTGGCAACAGCAAATTACTTGTTTTACACTAACTTAAGCATGCAATGTACAATTTGCACCAAACTTGACATGTTTGCCAATAGTCCTGGCCTGAAGACATCTAAAAGCCAATATTTTGTAATAGCGCCACCTGTTGGCAGCAGGATATGTCATGACTTACACTCAAGCATGCCATGTTCAAGCTTCACCAAACTTCATATGTTTGATAAAAGCACTGGCCTGAACACATCTGCATGCCAATATTCAGTTATAGGCATAGCGCCACCAGCTGGCAGCAGGAAGATTGGCACATATCAATGACTTTGACATATTCCTCCTACATTTTCTGTGTTAATAGCATAGTGCCCACCATTCGCCACCGATCGGCGGTGAGCCCGAGTGCGAGGGCCCTACCATCGCTGCTTGCAGCTTTAATTAGGGCCCGAGCACCGATGGTGTGAGGACCCTATTGGATCTGCTCCGTTTCTTATTATTATTCTTCTTCTCCGGAATGAATCGCATTTTTGAGGGCCTAAACATACCCGAAAACTCATGAAACTTTGCACACACATCAAACCTGGCGAAAATGTACGTCTGATATGGGGTTTAGAGATGGGTGTGGCAAAATGGCTCGATAGCGCCACCTTTACACGTTCCGCGGTGTGCGCTTTCAGTTGTGATTCACGTACATGCACGAAAATCGGTACACACATGTAACTCAACAATACCTACAAAAAAGCCTCTTGGAGCAAAATTTGACACCCAACAGGAAGTCAGTTATTTTTTATTTTCTCAGCAAATTTTGTGTCATTTTTGCCATTTTCAGGCGTCATACTTGAACGAACTCCTCCTAGAGATTTATTCGGATCAACGCCAAATTTGCTGAGTCTAATCTAAAGCCCTTTGTGACGTTAAATTGCGAAGATCTAGAGTTTTCATCGGAGGGCGTGTCCGTGGCGGCCTGGCAAATTTCGATGCTTCGCCATGAAAAAGAAAGTTGTTATAACTCAGGCATAAAATGTCCGATCTGCCCCAAACTTCACATGTGTGATAACACTCCTGACCTGATGACATCTATATGTCCATATTCAGTTATAGTCATAGCGCCACCTGCTGGCAACAGGAAGTGTCATGCTGTACTCTGCAACAAACTCCTCCTAGAGATTTATACAGATCAACACCAAAATCGGTCAGTCTAATATAAAGGCTTTAGTGATGTTTAATTGCGAAGATCTTGAGTTTTCGTTGAAGGGCGTGTCCGTGGCGGCCTGACAAATTTCGAGGTCTCGCCATGGATATAAAACTTGTTATAACTCAGCCATAAAATGTCCGATTTGCCTCAAACTTCACATATTCGATAAGAGTCCTGGCCTGAACAAATCTGAAGGCCAATATTCAATTATAATCACAGTGCCACCTGTTGGTTACAGGAAATGACTTGTAGCAAACTCCTCCTAGAGATTTAATGATATCAACTATATATTTGCTCAGTCTGATCTAGAGGCCTTAGAGATGTTAAATTGTGAAGATCTTGAGTTTTCGTTAAAGGGCGTGTCCGTGGCGGCATCACAAAGTTTGATGTTTCGCCATGGACATAGAAGTTGTTATAACTCAGCCATAAAATGTCCGATCTGCCTCAAACTTCACAGGTTTTGTAAGAGTCCTGGCCTGAAGACACCTAAAGGCCAATATCCAGATATTATCATAGCGCCACCTGTTGGGAGCAGGATATATCATATCTTTCACTAACTCAAACATACCAAGGTCAATCTGCACCAAACTTCATATGTTTGATGAAAGTGCCAGCCTGAACACATCTACATGCCAATAATCAGTTATAGGCATAGCGCCACCAGCTGGCAGCAGGAAATTTGGCACATTTAAGTGACTTTGACATAATTTTTCCTATTTTTTCTGGATTAAAAGCATACTGCCCACCATTAGCTGTGTTCCAAAAGCCACCGGTCGGCGGTGAGCCCGTGTGCGAGGGCCCGTTCATCGCTGCTTGCAGCTTTAATTATTATTATTCTTCTTCTTCTCCAAAGTGAATCGCATTTTAGAGGACCTAAACATTCCCGAAAACTCACAAAACTTTGCACACACATCAAACCTGGCGAAAATTTACGTCTGATTTGGGTTTCAGAAGTGGGTGTGGCAAAATGGCTCGACAGCGCCACCTTTAGACGTTCAGCGGTGTGCGCTTTCAGCTGTGATTCACGTACATGCACGGAAATCGGTACACACATGTAACACACCAAAACCTACAAAAAAGCCTCTTGGAGCAAAATCCGGAACCCAACAGGAAGTCGGTTAATATTAATATTCTCAACAAAATTTGTGTCATTTTTGCCTTTTTCAGGTGTCGTACTTGAACGAACTCCTCCTACAGATTTATTCGGATCAACGCCAAATTTGCTGAGTCTAGTCTAAAGCCCTTTTTTGACGTTAAATTGTGAAGATCTAGAGTTTTCATCGGAGGGCGTGTCCGTGGCGGCCTCGCAAATTTCGATGTTTCGCCATGAAAAAGGAAGTTGCTATAACTCAGGCATACAATGTCCTATCTGTCCCAAACTTCACATGTGTGATAACACTCCTGACCTGAAGACATCTACATGCCCATATTCAGTTATAGTCATAGCGCCACCTGCAGGCAACAGGAAGTGTCATGCTGTACTCTACAACCAACTCCTCCTAGAGATTTATTCAGATCAACACCAAAATCGGTCAGTCTAATATAAAGGCCTTAGCGATGTTAAATTGTGAAGATCTTGAGTTTTCGGTAAAGGGCGTGTCCGTGGCAGCCTGACAAATTTCGAGGTCTCGCCATGGATATAAAACTTGTTATAACTCAGCCATAAAATGTCCGATTTGCCTCAAACTTCACCTATTTGATAAGAGTCCTGGCCTGAACACATCTGAAGGCCAATATTCTATTATAATCACAGCGCCACCTGTTGGCAACAGGAAATGACTTGTATCAAACTCCTCCTAGAGATTTAATGATATCAACATTATATTTGGTCAGTCTGATCTAGAGGCCTTAGAGATGTTAAATTGCGAAGATCTTGAGTTTTCGTTAAAGGGCGTGTCTGTGGCGGCGTGACAAAGTTTGATGTTTCGCCATGGACATAGAAGTTGTTATAACTCAGCCATAAAATGTCCGATCTGCCTCAAACTTCACAGGTTTGGTAAGAGTCCTGGCCTGAAGACACCTAAAGGCCAATATTCAGATATTATCATAGCGCCACCTGTTGGCAGCAAGATATATCATATCTTTCACTAACTCAAACATACCAAGGTCAATCTGCACCAAACTTCATATGTTTGATGAAAGTGGTGGCCTGAACACATCTACATGCCAATAATCAGTTATATGCATAGCGCCACCAGCTGGCAGCAGGAAATTTGGCACATTTAAGTGACTTTGACATATTTCTCCTATTTTTACTGTATTAAAAGCATACTACCCACCATTTGCTGTGTTCCTAAAGCCACCGGTCGGCGGTGAGCCCGTGTGCGAGGGCCCGTTCATCGCTGCTTGCAGCTTTAATTAGGGCCCGAGCCCAAAAGGGCGAAGGCCCTATTGTTCTTCTAAGGGTTATTATTTTTTTTTTTTTTTTTTTTTTTTTTCAACCTTCCGGGCACTTTTGGGGGCCTTAACATACTCAAAAACTCTTGAAAATTTGCACACACGTCGGAATCTGCGGCCATCAGGACGCCAAAGAGGCTGGGACCCGGGCGTGGTTCAGGGCCTCTACAGCGCCCCCTGGACCACAGTTTGAAAACTTGATGTACTGCGCACACATACTTGCATGTATTGATATGAAACTCGGTACACATATAGATCTCACTGAGCCAAACAACTTTTGTACTCTATGTCATGGGCTCCACGCAACAGGAAGTGAGATATTTAGGGCTGTTTAAAAAGCGCATGCTCTGGAATTTAACGTACTCCTCCCAGGAATTCCATGGGATTGTCACCAAACTCGGTCAGCATGATCTCAAGACATTGGGGACGCTAAATTGCGAGGAGATTTTTGATATCTCGAACGGTTTGGCCGTGGCAAGGCGACAAAGTTATGGCGAGAAATGAGAAACAGGAAGTGTCTAATAACTGTTGACCACATTGCCTGATTCTGATGAAACTTCACCAGTTTGTTCGTTGTATGATGCCGATTCCATAAATGTGACTATTATGAGTCAAAGTTTTAGCGCCACCAACTGGCAGCAGGAAGTGTGTCATTTTCAAAATGCTTTGATATCAGCCTCTTAATTTTACTCGATTTTCTTTAAACTTCATCAAAATCATGTCAAAACACGGCCGATAAGAATATGTAAAGGGGTCGATGATAAATCGAATGCTGTTGCCATGGCAACATGTCAAACTTTAAAATTAGATTCCTGTCTTTTCGAGGCAGTTAACATGCTTAGAATTTCATGAAACTCAACACACACATCAATATTAATGATAGTTAGACACTGGCAAAAGGTCATAAATGGGCGTGGAGCAGGCACTCTATAGCGCCATCTTTTGACAAAAGTTGGGGGGTTAGTTTTTCCTACAGTCACCAAACTCTGTACATATATTAATCTCATCAATTTGGACAACTTTCTAAATCAAACTCATTAGCTGAGACCAACAGGAAGCCGGCTATTTTGATTTGAATGTGGATTTTTGGAAAAATCAGGCTGTAAACAAATGCACACTACTTCTAAGAACAACCAGCTGTTCACACCAAACTTTTTTAACATGAAGAGAATATTCTGAAGATGTTAAATTGCGAGCGGATTTTGGATATCTTGAACGGTGTGGACGTGGTGATTTTTTAAAGATATAGTAAAAAATATTTTTATATCTTTAAAGTGCAGCATCCAAACTCTTTAAAACTTTTTTCACACAGAGATCTAATCATTCTGAGCAAGTGCTGGAAATAAAAAATGTATACAAGCTTCTATGAATTAAAGAAAATTTAAAAAGATAACTCAGAAACCTGCTGTCACTCTGGTGAATGTCTCTACAGTATGTGTGTGCGTTCAGTCAGGCACAGAGAAGCTCATTATTGCAGGGGGGAGGGGTGAGAGGCAGAGAGGGTGACAGAGTAGAGAGCCATCCTACAGACCATCTTTGAACAAAATGCACATAGTGTATGTAGTGTAATTACATAAATATGTCTGATCTTTGAGAGTCTGATATTTTGAGAAAATATAAAGGGTCACTAAGTCTTTCATTGTTCATTTTTTGCAGTTGTTGTTTTTTATTTATTTTTTACTTAACTGTACCATGAACTTGTCCTATTCAGTCACATAGCAAAAGATTTTAAAAAATACAACTTTTTAGCATGATCAATTTATCTTCATTGATAGACAATATTTACATAGTGTTATTTATTGAATATAAAATCATAATAATAAAAAATTAAGACAAACTTTGACAACAAAACAAACGTTACTGTTATCTCTTCAAAACATCTGAAAACCATAATTTTAAGATCAGTTATATATGTATCACCCCGTTAAAATACTCAACTTGATTTTTAAAGATATTTTGAAAGAATGAAGCGTTTATAGAGCACTTTATTGTGTATTGCTGTACACCCACATGAACTGTGTTCATGTTCATGTTAATTCACAGTACATAAACTTTATATGAATACTTTTTTTAGCTTAATATTAATTAACATTAATAAATGCTATTTATTTATTGGTCATGTTAACTGATATAGTTAATTTTAACAAATGAAACTGGATGGCAACATTTTATATTTTGTGTGTATGTGTCTGTGTGTTGATTTTAAAGTGTAACCCTTTCAATTCTGTAAACTTAAAATCCAAACTAGCAGATGGTTACTGTGAATGCATGTGCCAACTGGGCACCGTCTTCCTTATTGATTCTTAGTTATGACAACAATTGATTTTATACAAAAATATATTATACAAAAATTGTACAGATAGGTAACAATGACATTTAAGCAGAAGTGGTGGATATAAAGGAAGCAATAATAACATTTTGCTATCATCATGAATTACATGTTCTTATTTGTAGCATACTGGTTCACAGTTGGCATCTATCTGAAGTCCTTGCATTGATTGCATTTAATTAAATCAACATTATATTTGGTCAGTCTGATCTTGAGGCCTTAGAGATGTTAAATTGTGAAGATCTTGAGTTTTCATTAAAGGGCATGTCCGTGGTGGCCTGACAAAGTTTGATGTTTCTGCATAGACATAGAAGTGGTTATAACTTAGCCTGAAAATGTCTGATCTGCCACAAAATTCACAGGTTTGGTAAGAGTCCTGGCCTGAAGACACCTAAAGACCAATATTCGGATATTATCATAGCGCCACCTGTTGGCAGCAGGATATCTCATATATTTCACTAACTCAAACACACCAAGGTCAATCTGCACCAAACTTCATATGTTTGATCAAAGTGCTGGCCTGAACACATCTACATGCCAATAATCAGTTATAGGCATAGCGCCACCAGCTGGCAGCAGCAATTTTGGCACATTTAAATGACTTATGACATATTTTTTCTATATTTACTGTATTAAAAGCATACTGCCCACCGATTGCTGTTTTCCTGAAGCCACCGGTCGGCGGTGAGCCCGGGTGCGAGGGCCCGTTCATCGCTGCTCGCAGCTTTAATTATTAGGGCCCGAGCACCGATGGTGTGAGGACCCTATTGGATCTGCTTCGTTTATTAGGGCCCGAGCACCGATGGTGTGAGGACCCTATTGGATCTGCTTCGTTTATTATTATTATTATTATTATTATTATTATTATTATTATTATTCTTCTCCAAAATGAATCGCATTTTTGAGGGCTTAGACATACCCGAAAACTCATGAAACTTCGCACACACATCAGACCTGGCGAAAATTTACGTCTGATATGGGTTGCAGAAGTGGGTGTGGCAAAATGGCTCGACAGCGCCACCTTTACATGTTCCGTGGTGTGCGCTTTCAGCTGTGATTCACGTACATGCACGCAAATCGGTACACACATGTAACACACCAATACCTACAAAAAAGCCTCTTGGAGCAAAATCCGGAACCCAACAGGAAGTCGGTTAATATTAATATTCTCAACAAAATTTGTGTCATTTTTGCCATTTTCAGGCGTCGTACTTGAACGAACTCCTCCTAGAGGGTTATTCGGATCAACACCAAATTTGCAGAGTCTAGTCTAAAGCCCTTTGTGACGTTAAATTGTGAAGATCTAGAGTTTTTATCGGAGGGCGTGTCCATGGCGGCCTCGCAAATTTCGATGTTTCGCCATGAAAAAGGAAGTTGCTATAACTCAGGCATACAATGTCCGATCCGTCCCAAACTTCACATGTGTGATAACACTCCTGACCTGATGACATCTACATGCCCATATTCAGTTTTACTCATAGCGCCACCTGCTGGCAACAGGAAGTGTCATGCTGTACTCTGCAACAAACTTCTCCAAGAGATTTAATCAGATCAACACCAAAATCGGTCAGTCTAATAAAAAGGCTTTAGCGATGTTAAATTGCGAAGATTTTGAGTTTTCGTTGAAGGGCGTGTTCGTGGCGGCCTGGCAAATTTCGAGGTCTCGCCATGGATAATACACTTGTTATAACTCAGCCATAAAATATCCGATTTGCCTCAAACTTTACATGTTCGATAAGAGTCCTGGCCTGAACCAATCTGAAGGCCTATATTCTATTATAATCACAGCGCCACCTGTTGGCAATAGGAAATGACTTGTACCAAACTCCTCCTAGAGATTTAATGATATCAACATTATATTTGGTCAGTCTGATCTCGAGGCCTTAGAGATGTTAAATTGTGAAGATCTTGAGTTTTCGTTAAAGGGCGTGTCCATGGCGGCCTGACAAAGTTTGATGTTTCGCCATGGACATAAAAGTTGTTATAACTCAGCCATAAAATGTCCGATCTGCCTCAAACTTCACATGTTTGGTAAAAGTCCTGGCCTGAAGACATCTAAAGGCCAATATACAGATATTATTATAGCGCCACCTATTGGCAGCAGGATATATCATATCTTGCACTAACTCACACATACCAAGGTCAATCTGCACCAAACTTCATATGTTTGATCAAAGTGCTGGCCTGAACACATCTACATGTCAATAATCAGTTATAGGCATAGCGCCACCAGCTGGCAGCAGGAAGTTTGGCACATTTAAGTGACTTTGATGTATTTTTCCTACATTTACTGTATTAAAAGCATACTGCCCACCGTTTGCTGTGTTCCTAAAGCCACCGGTCGGCGGTGAGCCCGTGTGCGAGGGCCCGTTCATCGCTGCTTGCAGCTTTAATTATTATTATTATTCTTATCCGGAATGAATCGCATTTTTGAGGGCCTAAACACACCCGAAAACTAACAAAACTTTGCACACACATCAGACCTGGCGAAAATGGACATCTGATATGGGTTGCAGAAGTGGGTGTGGCAAAATGGCTCAATAGCGCCACCTTTACACGTTCCGCGGTGTGCGCATTCAGTTGTGATTATCGTACATGCACAAAAATCGGTACACATATGTAACACACCAATACCTACAAAAAAGCCTCTTGAGATAAAATCCGAAACCCAACAGGAAGTCGGTTATTATTAATTTTCTCAGCAAAATTTGTGTCATTTTTGCCATTTTCAGGTGTCATACTTGAACGAACTCCTCCTAGAGATTTATTCCGATCAACACCAAATTTGGTGAGTCTAATCTAAAGCCCTTTGTGACGTTAAATTGTGAAGATCTAGAGTTTTCATCGGAGGGCGTGTCCGTGGCGGCCTCGCAAATTTCGATGTTTCGCCATGAAAAAGGAAGTTGCTATAACTTAGGCATAAAATGTCCGATCTGTCCCAAACTTCACATGTGTGATAACACTCCTGACCTGAAGACATCTACATGCCCATATTCAGTTATAGTCATAGCGCCACCTGCTGGCAACAGGAAGTGTCATGTTGTACTCTGCAACAAACTCCTCCTAGAAATTTATACAGATCAACACCAAAATCGGTCAGTCTAATATAAAGGCTTTAGTGATGTTAAATTGCGAAGATCTTGAGTTTTCGTTGAAGGGCGTGTCCGTGGCGGCCTGACAAATTTCGAGTTCTCGCCATGGATATAAAACTTGTTATAACTCAGCCATAAAATGTCCAATTAGCCTCAAACTTCACATATTCGATAAGAGTCCTGGCCTGAACACATCTGAAGGCCAATATTCTATTATAATCACAGCGCCACCTGTTGGCAACAGGAAATGACTTGTATCAAACTCCTCCTAGAGATTTAATGATATCAACATTATATTTGGTCAGTCTGATCTAGAGGCCTTAGAGATGTTAAATTGCGAAGATCTTGAGTTTTCGTCAAAGGGCGTGTCCGTGGTGGCCTGACAAAATTTGACGTTTCGCCATGGACATAGAAGTTGTTATAACTCAGCCATAAAATATCCGATCTGCCTCAAACTTCACAGGTTTGGTAAGAGTCCTGGCCTGAAGACATCTAAAGGCCAATATTCAAATATTATCATAGCGCCACCTGTTGGCAGCAGGATATATCATATCTTTCACTAACTCAAACATACCAAGGTCGATCTGCACCAAACGTCATATGTTTGATGAAAGTGCTGGCCTGAACACATCTACATGCCAATAATCAGTTATAGGCATAGCGCCACCAGCTGGCAGCAGGAAGATTGGCACATTTAAGTGACTTTGATCTATTTTTCCTACATTTACTGTATTAAAAGCATACTGCCCACCGTTTGATGTTTTCCTAAAGCCACCGGTCGGCGGTGAGCCCGGGTGCGAGGGCCCGTTCATCGCTGCTTGCAGCTTTAATTATTATTATTATTATTATTATTATTTTTTTTTTTTCAATGTTTTGGGGGATTTCGGGGGCCTTAACATACACGAAAACTCTTGAAACTTTGCACACACATTGGAACCTGCGGCCATCAGGGCCGGACAGACTTTGACATGGGGGGGTCACCTGGGGGGGGCATGGCACAGCGTTAAAAATTGCGACTTTTGAAGGGCTCTGGAGCGCACAACAGTTGACCTACAGTCACCAAAATTCATACACATATAGACCTCATCGGGCCGAACAAATTTCACACTCATAGTCCGTGCTTCGCCAAACAGGAAGTCGGCTATTCAGGGATGTCTAAAAAGTGCATGCAATGGAATTTGAAATACTCCTACTAGGCCTTTCCACCGATGGCCACCAAACTCGGTCAGCATGATCTCAAGACATTGGGGACGCAAAATTGCCAGGGGATTTTTGATATCTCGAACGGTTTGACCGTGACGGGGCGACAAATTTATGGCGAGAAATGAGAAACAGGAAGTGCCTAATAACGTTGACATACTTTGTCTGATTTTGACCAAACTTCAGCAGTTTGTTCATCGTCTGATGCCGATCACAGAGATGTGACTATTATGAGTCAAAGTTATAGCGCCACCAACTGGCAGCAGAAAGCGTGACGTTTTTGAAACGCTTTAAACTCAGCCTCTTAATTTTACTCAATTTGCTTCAAACTTCATCCCAATAATGTCAAAACACCACCGATAAGAATCTGTGAAGGGCGTTATCCATAACTTTTATCATGTTGCCATGGCAACGTGTCAAACTTTAACTTTAGTTTTTTGTGTTTTTGAGCCACTTAAAATGCTTAGAATTTCATGAAACTCAACACACACATCTGTATTAATGACAGTTAAACACTGATAAAAGCCCATAAATGGGCGTGGAGCAGGCGCTCCATAGCGCCACCTTTTGACAAAAGTTGGGGGGTTACTTTGTCCTACAGTCACCAAACTCGGTACATATATTGGACTCATCAAGCCGGACAACTTTCTAATTTACACCCATTAGCTACGACCAACAGGAAGTCAGCTATTTTTATTTAAATATGGATTTTTGGAAAAATCAAGCTGTGGAATTTGAAATACTCCTCCTAGACCTTTCCACCGATGGCCACCAAACTCGGTCAGCATGATCTCAAGATATTGGGAATGCAAAATTGCCAGGGGATTTTTGGTATCTCGAACGGTTTGGCCGTGGCAGGGCGACAAATTATGGCGAGAAATGAGAAACAGGAAATGTCTAATAATTTTGACACACTTTATCTGATTTTGACCAAACTTAAGCAGTTTGTTCGTCGTATGATACCGATCACAGAGATGTGACTATTATGAGTCAAAGTTATAGCGCCACCAACTGGCAGCAGGAAGTGTGTTGCTTGCAAAACGCTTTTAAATCAACCACTTAATTTTACTCAATTTGCTTCAAACTTCATCAGAATAATATCAAAACACGGCCGATGAGAATCTGTGAAGGGGTCCTTGATACATCAAATGCTGTTGCCATGGCAACATGTCAAACTTTAACATTTGTTTCCTGTGTTTTTAAATATAGCTGTGAATAAATTCATATCACTCATAGCAGAATCAGACAGTTCACACCAAACTTTGTCAACATGATGCCAAGATACTGAAGATGTTAAATTGTGAACGGCTTTGGGACATCTTGAACGGTGTTGATGTGGTGATTTATGAAAGTAACAATAAAAAAGATGAAGAGTTATTTTCATATATCTTTAAATTGCATTATTCTAACTCATCAAAACTTTTTACATATAAAGAACAAGAAATTCTTAGGAAATACGTGTAGTTTCAAAATGTTATCATGCTCAGAGGCCCCAAAAACATTAAAAGTGTCACATAAATTTGTCAGATTAAAGCTCTAATACCAGGGATGAACACTAGAGGTCCTCATAAGATAAGGAATCGTTTGACCTCTAATGCTATTTAGCTCATTCTCAGTGTATAAGAATGAAAATAATCCATAGAATCAGTTGATATAGACTGTACTGTCAGTGTACTTTTACATAATTATTTTGTATAGGTGCTTAAAGAGCATTAAAATCTTTTTTTAATCATTTAAGGATAAATTATATGATTTATATACATATATACAATCTCACTGATAGAATAAAAAATCTTATAAGTATGACACTATACTGCTCAGTTCACTTAATTAGAATGAGAAACAAATACATCAACTAAGTTAATATGTATTTATTTTTAATATATTTGTTTATAATTATTTCACAGATGCTTATAGATCATTAAAATAATATTTAAAAATGGATGTAGATCATAAAACATGGTAACTATTTAAAATAGGGTCTCTTTTGTTAACATTGGTTAATGAACTAACACACGAACGAACAACGAACAATATATTTGTACTCGATTTTCTTCAAACTTCATCAGAATGATGTAAAAACACGGCCGATGAGAGTCTGTAAAGGCGTCCCTGATGCATCAAATGCTGTTGCCATGGCAAATAAATAAAAATACAAAATACATTCAAATATTTGTTTCCTGTGTTTTTGAGGCAGATAGCGTGCCTAGAATTTTATTTTCCATTTTCAATTTTCAATGATTTATTATATATTTAAAGTGCAGCATCCTAACTCTTTGAAACTTTTTTCATACAAATAACTATTCATTCTGATTAAACACAGTTCATTTCATAATTATACAAAACTCCACGAATGAAAGAAAATTAAAAAACAAATCTGATCTCACTCTGCTCTGCACTCTATGTGTGTGTTTGTGTGGTAAGTGGCTGAGTGTAAGGAGGTGGGATGGGTGGTAAGAGAAAGAGTCAGACAGGAGGAGAGACAGTTAGGGTTAGTCCAAAGGGTTATTGTGAATGCATGTGCCAACTGGGCACCGTTTTCCTGATGCTATCGGGATGGCGACTGCCAGACGGCGAGGGCCCGGTCAACGCTGCTTGCAGCTTTAATTTTTTTTATTTTATTTTTTTTTTTCAACCGTTGGGGCACTTTTGGGGGCCTTAACATACTCAAAAACTCTTGAAAATTTGCACACACATTGGAATCTGCCGTCGTCCGGACGCCACAGAGGCTGGGACCCGGGCGTGGTTCAGGGCCTCTACAGCGCCCCCTGGAACACAGTTTGAAAACTTGATGTACTGCGCACACATACTTGCACGTATTGATATGAAACTCGGTACACATATAGAACTCATCGAGCTGAACAACTTTTGTACTCTATGTCATAGGCTCCACGCAACAGGAAGTGAGATATTTAGGGCTGTTTAAAAAGCGCATGCTCTGGAATTTAACGTACTCCTCCCAGGGTTTCCATAGGATTGTCACCAACGTCGGTCAGCATGATCTCAAGACATTGGGGATGCTAAATTGCGAGGGGATTTTTGATATCTCGAACGGTTTGGCCGTGGCAAGGCGACAAAGTTATGGCGAGAAATGAGAAACAGGAAGTGTCTAATAACTGTTGCACACATTGCCTGATTCTGATGAAACTTCACCAGTTTGTATGATGCCGATTCCATAAATGTGACTATTATGAGTCAAAGTTATAGCGCCACCAACTGGCAGCAGGAAGCGTGTCATTTTCAAAATGCTTTGAAATCAGCCTCTTAATTTTACTTGATTTTCTTTAAACTTCATCAAAATCATGTCAAAACACGGCCGATAAGAATATGTAAAGGGGTCGATGATAAATCAAATGCTGTTGCCATGGCAACGTGTCAAACTTTAAAATTAGATTCCTGTCTTTTCGAAGCAGATAACATGCTAAGAATTTCATGAAACTCAACACACACATCAATATTAATGATAGTTAGACACTGGCAAAAGGTCATAAATGGGCGTGGAGCAGGCACTCTATAGCGCCATCTTTTGACAAAAGTTGGGGGGTTAGGTTTTCCTACAGTCACCAAACTCTGTACATATATTGTTCTCATCACTCATCAATCTAAACTTTCTAAATTAAACTCATTAGCTAAGACCAACAGGAAGCCGGCTATTTTGATTTGAATGTGGATTTTTTGAAAAATCAGGCTGTAAACAAATTCACACTCCTTCTAAGAACAACAAGCTTTTCACACCAAACTTTTTTAACATGAAGAGAAGACTCTGAAGATGTTAAATTGCGAGCGGATTTGGGATATCTTGAACGGTGTTGACGTGGTGATTTTTTAAAGATATAGTAAAAAAGATGAGCGTAGTTTTTTTATATCTTTAAAGTGCAGCATCCAAACTCTTTAAAACTTTTTTCACACAGAGATCTTATCATTCTGAGCAAGTGCTGTTAATATAAATTTTATACAAGCTTCTATGAATTAAAGAAAATTAAAAAAAAAAAAAAAAAAAATCAGAAACCTGCTGTCACTCAGCAGGCTGAATGTCTCTATGAGTGTGTGTTCAGTCACCACAGAATGACAGTCAGAGTGAGAGAGTGCAGGGGGGAGGGGTGAAAGGGAGAGAGGGAGAGAGAGTGAAACTGTTTTGCAATAGACCATCTTTGAGGAAGAAATACACATATGTAGAGTAATCGACATAAATATGTCTGAT
>NW_027394365.1:0-54508 GCF_049309525.1 Garra rufa | reverse complement strand
TAAAACAGCTTTTGGTGTACAGAATTGGCTCTCAATCCCAGTTGTGCACAAGTCTGGAACCCTCTTTGGACCGAGTGACTTCGTACACAGAATGAAAGGGACAGAGAGGAAGTGGGTTTGCTGGAAGCAGGAAATAGCAGATGTAGTGATGCAGAGACCCCAATTAGCAACATTGTAGAGATGCTTGACAAGCTTTGTATTTAACATTTTATTTTAGGGAATTAGTATGTCACAGTACAAAAATTGTCACAGGAAAAAAGAAATATGCTTAATGTGAATCATAAAAATAGCTGTGCACATAGTGGGATAAAGCTATAGGGCATACAAAGAAGAAGAAGATTCCCGTAGCTTTTATTATTCACATCACCCTTATGATAAAATACACTGTAGCATACTTTTGTTATTTAGTATTTATTATGGAAATAATACTTTATAAGAATATACTACTGTCACTTCCTATTTTGAACACAGATTTCCATGGTAATTGAAAAATGGTTTTCAAAGGATACATTTTGAGATTTTAAGTTTTCAGTTGATAAATGACTTCTTATGATTTCTAAAGCGTGATAGGGAAAAAGGAAACAAAGACTTTTTGTGAAAAATGAAATGCTTTCTGAAGCTTAACAGCATGTTGATTTCAAATATACTTTAGAGTAAAAACATTAACAAATACACTTTTTTTAAGTGTACTTAAGTGTGTTAAAAAACATAGTCATGTTAATATACGTGGTCAATCTTTAAAAAAATTACTTATTATTCATACCCCTGGAAAATTCTGACTTTTTTTTTAGTTACTTTTATTTAAACAGCAAGTTTTTTTTTTTTGACCGGAAATGACACAGGCTTCTTCCAAAAGATAATAAGACGAGGCATCATTGTGGAAAAAAAAATATTTCTCAGCTTTTATTCACATTTGAACAAAAAGTGTCAAAAATGATTCCTACCCTTTGTAAACTGTCACAGTCTATGGGAAAATCCAAAGTTCTATACCATTCCAAATAGTCCAAGCTGTTCTAACGCATCCTAATTACCCTGATTCATTGGGAACAGCTGTTTTAATCAACTCAACAGGTGAAAAACAGAAGCTCTCTGTTGTTGGTTTGTGGACAGTCATGGCTAAGACAAATGAGCTCACTGAGGACCTGCGGCTGCGCATTGTGGCTGCTCACAAGTCAGGAAAGGGCTATAAGACCATATCTAAATGATTTGAAGTTCCAGTGGATACAGTGCAAAGTATTATTAAAAAATACAAGACGTTCCGCACTGTGAAAAATGTCAGAGGACGTGGTCGGAAGCCAAAAGTGACACCTGTGCTGGCCAGGAGGATAGTGAGAGAGATAAAAAAGAATCCAAGGATCACCACCAAGGCCATCCGGATGAATCTGGGCTCTGCTGGTGGCAACTTCTCAAGGCAGACAGTCCGACGGACACTGACCACCGCTGGGTTCCACGGACGCAGACCAAGGAGGACACCACTTCTCCAGATAAGGCACACAAAAGCCCACTTGGCCTTTGCAAATGCTCATCTGGATAAAGAAGAAGACTTCTGGTCTTCTGTTTTATGGTCAGATGAAACAAAATTGAATTGTTTGGCCACAATGATGTAGCCTTCATTTGGCGTAAAAAAGGAGAAGCCTTCAGCCCTAAGAACACCATCCCCACTGTCAAACATGGTGGTGGGAACCTAATGTTTTAGGGGTGTTTTTCAGCCGGTGGACCAGGGAACCTAATCACAGTAAACGGCACCATGAAAAAGGAGCAATGCATCAAAATTCTCAACAACAACATCAGGCAGCCTGCAGAGAAACTTGACCTTGGGGACCAGTGGACATTTCAGCACAACCCAAAACACACAGCAAAAGTGGTGAAGAAATGGAGCTCATCCCTAGAGATTATTTGGGCAAAAATACCAGTGGAGACATGCAAAAAAGCATTGCTGTAATAGCCAATAAAGGCTTTTCTATTGCTTATTGAGAAGGGTGTAAATCATTTTGGACATGCCCATTTTTGTTTAAATGTAAATAAAAGATGAGTAATATTTTTTTCCACAATGATGCCTCTTGTACATCATCTTATTATCTTCTGGTCTGTGTCATTTCTAATCAAAAAAAAAAAAAATAAACTTGCTATTTAAATAAAAGTAACTTTAAGTCAGAATTTGCCAGGGGTATGAATGATTTCGGGCTTGACTGTATATACTTTTAAGGTTTAAAGTGCACTTTAGAACCTGATCTTATCACAAAAACATAGCTGTTGAAAGACGTGAAATATGTACCAATAAGTACATATCACTGCAGTTTCCAACAGAAATGAACACTAGAGGTGGTAAAACAGCGAGCACTTGTAATCGTTTTTGTACACAGTTATGATTACAGCTCCATGCCTTTGGCTTTCCGGACGTAACAAGCTTGCTTGGTAGCTCAGTTGGCATGGAATTGGACTTACAGTAGATGTGGAATCCTTGGATATGAATGACTCATGATGAAAGAGCTGAAAGATGAGAGATTGAAAAACAAGCTAAAACGGCATGCTTGTGATTGCGTTTTTACGTCAAGTTCACCTTTGTTCACCTTGCGAAAAAAGTTCCCATGGGTATGTTTTCGTCATGAGATCAGGATGGCACAGTCTGTGCATTTTCATCAAACTTTGTGCTCTAATCACGCCTTTGCAAAGTTATAACTCAACTAGCAGTCACAATCTGTCCTTGATTTGTTTGCATTCCCTTACAGGACATGATGTCCTTTTATGATGCATCTGAGAGCACGACCAAGCCTTTTGTTGTAAAATCTTTGTGCCAGAACTCATATCTTCAGCAATAGGAATGTCAGGGGACCGCTGTGGCAATATTGTGTGTGTATATGATGGAGAACATAAGAGAGAGACTTCAATTTTCTACAGGTGTAGCCATGCATTGGTTGCATTAAAAACACGATTTCTCTCAGCTATGGTTCAAAGCTCGTCAATAAGGTCTCATCCCAGGAAAAAAAAAAAAAAAAAAAAACTCCTTTTCTAGTAGTGCCCACTGGCTCTGACCCACAATAGAGCTCTCATCTGGCCTTTTGTGAGTGATTGAGAGCCAGACGGTGCAGTGGGGCCATGGCACCATTTAATACCAAGGTTTAATACCATCTCGTTGAGCAGAAATCATTAAACTATTGTCAGAGCTGCTGTGAAGTTTATATTACGTCATAAGGGTGTACACTATCATGCCTAAAGCAAAAATCAATTTTTTTTAACTTTACAGAAATATGTTGACATGTTTGTCAACCCCAGAGTGTTTAAATCTAGACAAAACAAAGTTTTAATGCAGTCTTTATGTGGAAAAGAATATGATTGTTGCAAATAATCAATCATAGTCAATAATGTGGCGGAATGACTGGGCTAATGTGCTGAGGCTTAAAAATGTTATGCTATGTTTCTGGTTCTGGGAACATTTCAGTTGCATTTCTGTCTATGGGGGTGAGAAAGCTCTCGGATTTCATAAAGAAATATCTTAATCTGTGTTCTAAAGATGAACAAAGGTCTTACAGGTTTGGAACGACATGAAGGTGAGTAATTAAAGGAGAAGTTCATTTCCAGAACAAAAATTTACAGATAATTTAGTCACCCTCTTGTCATCCAATATGTTCATATCTTTCTTTCTTCAGTCGTAAAGAAATTATGTTTTTTGAGGAAAACATTTCAGGATTTTTCTCCATGTAGTGGACTTCTATGGTGCCCGCGAATTTGAACGTCCACAATGCAGTTCAAATCTAGCTTTAACGGGCTCTAAATGGTCCCAGCCTAGGAAGAAGGGTTTTATTTAGCGAAATGATTAGTCATTTTCTAAAAAAGAGGACAATTAATATACAGTACTTTTTAACCTCAAATGCTCGTCTTGTCTAGCTCTGCATGTACTCTGTGTATTCCGGTTCAAGACAGTTAGGGTATGTCAAAAAACTCTCATCTTATTTTCACCTCCAACTTCAAAATTGTCCTACATTGCTGTTTTACCTTTTTTTGTAAAGGGTGTTTGATCTTCTTTGCATGTTCACTTGCATGTTAACACTGGGTTGGTATTTCTGCAGCGATGTAGGACGATTTTG
The DNA here is from genome assembly GCF_049309525.1 of Garra rufa. Taxonomy (NCBI): domain Eukaryota; kingdom Metazoa; phylum Chordata; class Actinopteri; order Cypriniformes; family Cyprinidae; genus Garra; species Garra rufa. The sequence goes on along the minus strand of NW_027394365.1, from coordinate 50,423 downwards.
AAGTTGGAGGAGAAAATAAGATGGGAGTTTTTCGACATACCCTAACTGTCTTGAACCGGAATACACAGAGTACAGGCAGAGCTAGACAAGACGAGCATTTGAGGTTAAAAGTATATAAATTGCATTTTTTTTTTTTTTTTTTTTTAGAAAATAGCCAATCATTTCGCTAGATATGATTATATAATTTAGTCTTCAACCCTTAAATGCATACCTTGCATACCTTATTTTTCTTGTGCAAAAATATGTAAATATCTGATGACTCAGTATGTGCAATACACCTTTATTCCTCGAGGTGGCACTGTTTAATAGAAAAAAATAACGTGATATTTCACTCATAATTGCCGCAGGCATAAAACAAAAGAATATCATGAGGCTTACTGCAGAGCAATTACTGTGCGCAATAAAATAAATGTCACTGTCATTTGATGGTGGATGTGGTGAATAAACTGCCAGCGACCAAAATATTGACATTGAAGTCACTTCATACGATAGTTTTGCGAATATGGTTGAGATCACGAATATAAGCCAGATGCTGAATGTACTGTGGAAGTGCGCTGAGGAAATCATCTGCTCAAATTGAACCCTTCTAAGTTTCGAAAGGTAACGAAATATGCTTTATTTTATTCTTCTATAATTGTTCTTAAAATATCAAGAGAGTTTTGTTCTATTGCAGCAGTTAGACATCCATCCGTGCTGGATATATAGTTCCAGGTCGCTAAAGACCCGAATATGTATTAATGATTGGCGAAACATTCATGCATTTAAGGGTTAAAGCTGCATTTTGGAAGTTCAAACTCGCGGATATCATAGAAGTCCACTATATGGAGAGAAATCCTGAAATGTTTTTCTCAAAAAACATAATTTCTTTAGGACTGAAGAAAGAAAGACATGAACATCTTGGATGACAAGGGGGAGAGTAACTTACCTGTAAATTTTTGTTTTGGAAGTGAACTTCTTCTTTAATGACAGAACTTTAATTTTGGGGTGAACTATCTCTTTTAGAAAAGAGGAGGTATGAATGTAAGTTCATTTTCCCTCAACTGTAACACTGCATGAACTATTAAAAAGGGTTAAGAGATTATGTAATGTGATATGTAATGTGCATTAGTATATTCTAACAGTATTCCTCTGTGAACAATAGTTTGCCCCCATTTAGAGTGTTTCTTACAGCCACATTGTTAAAAATGTGAGACAGACACTCCCTTAGTCAGGCGCGTCTGTGGTTCCCTTCCTTTGTTAAGATCCCCTCGTGGTGTTAGCTAGCAAACTTGACATTATCTCTGTCTGGGCTTTTATTAGCTTTCTATCTCAGTCTATCATCACCTCTCACTTTTACCAGAGATGACAGCTTACGACGAGGAGGAAGCTCCTCCCCGTCTCGACCAGCGCTGAACACACAAACACCTCCAGTACATACGGCACATTAAACACACCTCACTGTAATTACTGCTGTCAGTCACCACTTGAGTCTCACACCATCATTAATACACTATCTGCTGTTTCAGCCCTGGAGGCCTGTGTGAGACTTAAAGGGATTGTTCACCCATAAATGAATATTATGTCATCATTTACTCACCCCCAAGATAAGTTTATTTCTTCTGTTTTAAAGAAGATATTTCAAAGAACTAATATGGGAAGTCAATGGCTACCATTTATTGTTTGGTTACCAGCGTTCTTCAAAATATCCTCTTTTGTGTTCAACCGCAGATAGAAACTCATACAGGTCTGGAACAACTTGAGGTTTTCAAACAGATTTGTATTGTTACAATGTCAAAAGTATTTGTAAATGAACAACGTGTGCTCTTTCTCTGTGTTATCCGCACCCAAATATTCCAGTTTATTTGACGTGAAACACATCATCCAGGGGACTTTTGACAGCTGCAAAACTTCTGTGAAAACAGATGTGAAAACTGCCTTTTTGAATCTGGGTCATTCCTACATTTTGGTGGATTTTATGTCTCCCTGAAACAATACTGCACATTTCACATAAAATGTTAATCAGCTTGCATGCCACATTGTTGTCCATTTTATTTTATTTTATTTTATTTTAATTTATTTTAATTAATTAATTAATTTATTTATTTATTTATTTATTTATTTATTTATTTTGATCTAAACCAGCATCAGATTTGTAATGTTTTTAACGCTTTTTTTCTGCTCATTAAGGCTGTGTTTATTAGAAGTTAAAAAAAAAAAATTGTATTGCAATTTAAAATGGTGGTTTTCTGTTTTAATATACTTTTAAATATAATTTATTCCTATGATCAAAGCTGAATTTTCAGCATCATTACTCCAGTCTCCAGTGTCACATGATCCTTCAGAAATATGATTTGTTATCAATGTTGGAAACAGTTGTGCTCCTTAATTTTAATTATTTTTATTTTGTATTTATTATTTTATTTATTTTATTTTTGGAACCTGAACTTTTTTCAAGGTTCTTTAATGAATAAAATGTTTAAAATAACAGCATTTATTTAAAAAGAAATTGTAACAATATACACTACCATTCAAAGTTTGGGGGCAGTATTTTATTACTATTATTATTATTTATTTGAAAGAAATTAATAGTTTTATTCATCAAGGACATGTTAAATTGATAAAAAGTGATTGTAAAGACTTATATTGTAATAAAAAACAATCTAATTTGAATAAATGCTGTTGTTTTTTTTTTTTTTTTTTTTTTTTTTTTTTTTTGCTTTTTATTAATCAAAGAATCCTAAAAAGAATCCAGGTTCCACAAAAAAAATATAATAATAAGCAGCAGCACTCTTTTCTACATTGATAATAAATAGAATGATTTCTGAAGGATCATGTGACACTGAAAACTGGAGTAATGGCTAATGAAAATTGAGCTGTGCATCACAGAAATAAATAATATTTTAAACTATATTAAAATACAAAACTGTTATTATTTCATAATATTTCCTTTTTTCTGTATTTTTTGATCAAATAAATGGAACTTTAATGAGCATAAGAGACTTATAAAAATAAAACTTTTTAAAAAACATTAAAAATCTTACTGATTACAAACTTTTGAACAGCAGTACATCTAGTAATGGGCTTAAGTAGCTTTAAAAGTCCACTTGGTTAAGGTCCATCCTATTACAAATTGTGTAGAAAAGGTGTAACAGGGTGGATGAATATCCTAGATCACATGTGAAAAATATGGTCAGCATTAATATTTTATTTATTTTTTAACAAACATGCTCAGTCCAAAATCCACAAACTATAGGATAATGCCCAGCATATTATGAGTATTAAAGGGTCATCGGATGTAAAACTCACTTTTACATGTTGTTTGAACATTAATGTGTGTTGACAGTTTGTGTACAAAACCACTCTACAATGATAAAAATCCACCAAGTGGTATTTTTTGAATCTTTAAAAGTAATATCCCCTTTTTAAAATCAGGTAATTCTCAGCTTCTTATCTGTGTGACGGCACACAGACAGGGGCCGCTCCCATGATAGTTGATTGACATGAACGCCTTACCTTAGACCCGCCCTCACTGAGCTGAAACAGTCTGACTCCGATTGCCATTGTGTGACTCAGGTGCAGGGAAAGACAAGAATGTCTCAGAATGAGCGATTGAGGTGTTTTGTTGTTGAATGTAATAATGAACATAGCAGTCATCATTTACTACTGACATCTGAGCCGCTGAAGACGCAGAGGATTAACGTTACTTTTGTTTTTGAAAGGAAAGCGCTGATCCCGATCTACATATGCATCTATGTTCATGCGAATCATTTGATGCAGCTTCACCCACAGCAGAAGTGAGTATAAGGGGTTTTTTTATGCATCTTTGCAAAGGGCATTTCTTAATAATGTGCTAGTTAGCAAGTTTTGCAGCTACACGCTAAAGTAAACATTACGGCTCGTCATCCCTCGGCAGAGAGGGGCGGGGCGAGCAGAGCTCATTAGCATTTAATAGAACATGCAACACAATAGCTCGCTCTAAAAAGGACTGATTTTGACAAGGTAAAAACTGTGTTTTTTACACTACCCTTGAGAAATTTTAACCAAAGTACGTTATAGACTTCTCAATAAGACCCTAAAGAATAATATCAATATGTGGAAAATGGGCATCCAATGACTCCTTCAAAGTTTTTGGTTTTGGGGGAAAACTGTATACAGCAGCCAAGTTTTAAAAAGCCCCATCTTGTCTGTGATGAATTACCCTTTTAAAAACAAAACATAAAAACAAGAATGCAACATAGCGTTTGATGAATTACATACAGAATAGTCATTTAGTAGACAGTTCTGTCCTAAGCAGCTTCCACACAATATAACAAGCACAGGTGCACAAGAAAGTTCAGCCAAAAAATAAATAAAAATCCTGTCATTATTTGCTATCATGTCATTCCAGTCCTGTGTGACTTTCTTTCTTCTTTGGAACACAAAACAAGATCTTTTTTATAGTCAAAAAGAGACCACCACAACAACAACAACACAACAAACTCGCTCAAAAACAAGTGCCTGAAGTTTGAAAGGAAAGGAGGTGAAGTGAGGCCAAGTATGGTGACCCATACTAGGAATTTGTGCTCTGCATTTAACCCATCCAAGTGCACACACACACACACCATGAACACACACCCAGAGCAGTGGACAGCCATTGCTGCGGCGCCCAGGGAGCATTTGGGGGATCAGTGCCTTGCTCAAGGGACTCACCTCAGTCGTGGTATTGAGGGTGGAGAGAGTGCTATACATTCACTCCCCCCACCTACAATCCCTGCCGGACCTGAGACTCGAACCTGCAACCTTTGGGTTACAAGTCCGACTCTCTAACCACTCTCTAGCCCCACGGCTGTTTGGAGATGCATTAAATGAAAGCAATATGTGTTTCTAAAACTGGCTCAAAATATCAAACGTTTGATCTACTCCAATTGGAAGAAATAGTCTGAAGCTAAAAAATCTCACTCTGAGTTTCAGCAACAAGCGTTGACTCGTCCAGACTGTAAATCGTGGCAAAAATCTGGACAAAAAAATTATCCATCCATGTTTTTTGAGGAAAGCATTTCAGGATTTCTCTCAGTATAGTGGACTTCTACAGTGCCTGCAAATTTGAACTTCCAAAATGCAGTTTAAATGCAGCTTCAAAGGGCTCTAAACGATCACAGCTGAGGAACAGGTCTTATTTAGCCAATATTGTTTATTTTCTTAAAAAAAAAAAACAATTTAAATACTTTTTAACCGCAAATGCTCATCTTGTCTAGCTCTGTGTGTACTCTGTGTATTCTTCAAGACAGTTAGGGTAGGTCGAAAAACTCTCAACTCATTTTGTTCTCCAACTTCAAAATCGGCCTACATCGCTGTTTTACCTTTTTTTGTAAAGGGCGTTTGATCTTCTTTGCGCCTTCACTTTGTAAACACTGGGTCAGTACTTCTCCAGGAATGTAGGACGATTTTGAAGATGGAAATCACTTGAACCAGAATCCACAGAGTTCACACAGAGCTAGACAAGATGAGCATTTGAGGTTAAAAAGTATATAAATTGTATTTTTTTTTTTTTTTTTTTAAATAACCAATGGTTTCGCTAGATAAGACCCTTCTTCCTCGGCTGGGATCGTTTAGAGCCCTTTAAAGCTGCATTTAAACTGCATTTTGGAAGTTAAAGACACCATAAAAGTCTACTATATGGAGAGAAATCCTGGAATGTTTTCCTCAAAAAACATAATTTCTTTATGACTGAAAAAAGAAAGACATGAACATCTTGGATGACAAGTGTTAAGTAAATTATCTGTACATTTTTGTTCTAGAATTCTCCATTCTGGAGTTTAAACATGTAGCTCAGATGTTTAACCACTAAGCCACACACCACAAACTATATAAACAGAAAGTGTGCTTTCTCTCAACATCGATGAGTATTATCTGAGGATGTTATTGCTGCGTGTTTCATCTTTGAATCATGTCAGAACGTCTCATGTGAGAGAATGTGGCTATCAAAGCGTCATCGCTCTTGTGGAATCGAACCGGCCTGGACAAATGATGGCTTTTAAATCTCTGTACTCTTCTCTTGGTATTGTGCCCTTGTCATTTATGCTATTGATTGCTGTAATGCTGGTTAAGGTTTTAGTGCTTTAAGGTTCGACATCAAAAACTAATAAAAAACTGGATAGACAGGATATTGATGTGGGAACCAAGTACTAACAGGAGCACAATGTTCCTGGTATCTGTGTAGAGAAACTATTGACCCCTCACTAAAAAAAAAAACAACAACACTGCAAATATTACAGTAGATGGAGACGGGCTAACATTTCCCTTGGGACTGAAGGGAATAAACACATTTTTAGAGGAAAAAGCCTACAATTAGTTTAAGCTGGGAGTAGCCTGTGAGAACGCACTACACTGTAATCAGTCTGTCAAAAGTATGCATTAAACTCTACAAAGCTATACTATCATTATGGGAACATAACATCTCTGTAAGTTATGCAATGACTTTGCAGTAAAAATAATCCATAATCAATTGTCCATTAACATGGGTCAGCGACATACAAGAGTGTCCCTTAAAAAAAAGGGATGAATACAAGAAGCACATTTCTTTTTTTTTTTCTTTTCTTTTTTGTTTACAGTCAAGCAATATTACTCATCTTTTATTTACATTTGAAAAAAAAAGTGACATGTCCAAAATTATTCATACCCTTCTCAATAATCAATAGAAAAGCCTTTATTGGCTATTACAGCAATCAAACGCTTCCTATAATTGCTGACCAGCTTTTTGCATGTGTCCACTGATATTTTTGCCCATTCATCTTTAGCCATGAGCTCCAACTCTTTCAGGTTGAAGGGTCTCCTTGCCATCACCTTGATCTTTAGCTCCCTCCACAGATTCTCAGTTGGATTTAAGTCAGGACTCTGGCTGTGTGTTTTGGGTCGTTGTCATGCTGAAATGTCCACTGGTGCCCAAGTTTCTCTGCAGACTGCCTGATGTTGTTGTTAAGAATTTTGATGTATTGCTCCTTTTTCATGGTGCTGTTTACTGTGATTAGGTTCCCTGGTCCACCGGCTGAAAAACACCCCCAAAACATTAGGTTCCCACCACCATGTTTGACAGTGGGGATGGTGTTCTTAGGGTTGAAGGCTTCTCCTTTTCTTACGCCAAATGAAGGCTACATCATTGTGGCCAAACAATTAAATTTTGTTTCATCTGACCATAAAACAGAAGACCAGAATTCTTCTTCTTTATCCAGATGAGCATTTGCAAAGGCCAAGTGGGCTTTTGTGTGCCTTATCTGGAAAAGTGGTGTCCTCCTTGGTCTGCGTCTGTGGAACCCAGCGGTGTGCAGTGTCTGTTGGACTGTCTGCTTTGAGATGTTGCCACCAGCAGAGCCCAGATTCATCCGGATGGCCTTGGTGGTGATCCTTGGATTCTTTTTTTACCTCTCTCACTATCCTCCTGACCAGCACAGGTGTCACTTTTGGCTTCCGACCACGTCCTCTGAGATTTCTCACAGTGCAGAACGTCTTGTATATTTTAATAATACTTTGCACTGTAGTCACTGGAACTTCAAAACATTTAGATATGGTCTTATAGCCCTTTCCTGACTTGTGAGCAGCCACAATGCACAGCCGCAGGTCCTCAGTGAGCTCCTTTGTCTTAGCCATGACTGTCCACAAACCAACAGCAGAGAGCTTCTGTTTTTCACCTGTTGAGTTCCCAGTGAATCAGGGTAATTAGGATGCTTTAGAACAGAATAAAAAGAAATAAATAAAAAAATAATAAAATAAAAAGAGAGAAATATATATATATATATATTTTTTTTTACATAATGATGGCTCTTGTACATCATCTTATTATCTTTTGGGAGAAGCCTGTGTCATTTCCGGTCAAAAAAAAAAAAAAAAAAAAACTTGCACACAGTGTATATATCTATCTACATCAAATTAGATTAAATAAATAGATATACACTACATTAGAAAATAGGATAGGAAATAATAGATTGGAAAATACATTTTAAAATTAAAGTCTGAAATCAAACAACAGTTATTTCTTCCTGGACAGTGTCTCTATGTGATAAATGTAAATACTTTTTGTGTAAGAATTTTATGAATAGATTAATAAACAAACTTTAAATAAATAAGTAAAAGAAAAGCAAAAAGAAATCCATATATTTAATCTAAACTTCTTTTGATTAAAGTGAATCAATGAAGCCCTGACTGTAGAACCGAGTTAATGCTGATTCATTTAGCAAACATGGCTGTCTGCTGCTTAAAAAATAGCTTTAAGTATGAAAAACAAATCATGTGCCATTTCATTTTACACCTCATTTAACAGGCTAAGCAGATAACCCATTATTGCCTTGTGGCAGAAGGCGGTTTCAGAAGAGAATGCCTCTCTAATGGCGCTGGAATTAGCGCAGCTAAGTGCTTCACACTCCAAAGGTCAGGGCTAGCAGTGATGGAATATTAGCTTGTGTTGCACAAATGAAATCAATTACCTATGCACTCTTAAGGAGAGATTAGGTTTGAAAATGAGAGGAAAGTGGAAACGTGTTTAACTGGTACTGTGTGGTCAGCGTATGTCACTTCAATGCATCTTATTTTAGTCCTGCTGATAGCGCTTGACTTTAATATTAACTGTATTGCATGAGTATTTTTGAAATACTATTTATTTAAAATAGGAGTCTTTGCTATCACTTTCTATAAATTTAACATATCCTTGATGAATAGAAGTATTAATTTCTTTTAATAGCATTAAAATTTACAGACCACAAACTTTTAAATGGTGGTTTATATTGTTACAAAAGATTTCTAGTTTTAATAAAAGCTGTACTTTTTAACTTTTTAATTTATTAAAGTATCACAGGTTCCAACAAAATATTAAGCAAACAATTTTCAACACTGATAATAAATCAGCATATTAGAATGATTTCTGAAGGATCATGTGACACTGAAGACTGGAGTAATGATGCTGAAAATTCAGCTTTGCATCACAGGAATAAATTACATTTTAAAATATATTCACAGTTATTTTACATTGATATAATATTTTACAATTTTACTTTTTTTCTGGATTTTTGAATTAAAAAAAATGCAGCCTTGATGAGCATAAGAAATGTATTTAAAACATTTAAAAGCTGACTAATCCCAACCTTTTAAACAGCAATGTACATATTGAATAATATTGTATGTAAATGTAAATGTTAGTTGCTATTAAAATGAAAGTGTGTATTATCATATTTCCATAAAAAATGATTTTAGTTTTAGTTTATATATACTATTATATATGTACTTATATATACACTTCTGCACATATAATACATTTTTTTTTATATATTCAATTACAATTAAATTTTTTAAGAATTGTATTTTCTTCCATTAAAAGCTTGTATATTGACATTTTATTTTAAAATTGAGGGTGTTATGGGCCATTGCCAAGAGTTTAAGACTAGAAGTCAATGAACCATCACCTATGCCCTTGACCAAGAAACTCAAGTCACTTAAATATGCCAAATGCCTGCATAATTTTTCTTTGCAGGCTTTGTAGTTAATAACATTTGCTTTTTCTGTCTTTCTGTTTTATTAATGATCTGAATTGATTCAGATACTGGGGTTTTGATATGACCCTCATCCAGTAGCAACTGTTAACTGTAGGTCAAGACTGTAAGTGTATAACAGTTTGTTTGTCAAACAAAGATATCATATGAATTCAAATAATTTATAATGTAGTGCATGAAACTTTTATGACACTTTTAATTCTTTTGCATGCTTTTGAACCTTGTGACTTCATTGAAAAGACCATAGAAAAAAGTCTTCAAATGTTCTTTTGTGGCATTAAAACAACCACAAGGGTGAGCAAACAATAACAGAATTTTAATTTCTGAATGCACTAATCCTTTAATAATCCAGTTTGGACACATTATAAAACATTACTGGCCTTTTTAACAAGACTGTTTTGCTTTGCACACTGGATGAATTCCTTTAAAATCCATCCAGTTTTTCTTTTCAGAATCTCTAAATCGGGCGGAAAGCTTCAATAGAATAGTCCATTTGGATATTTGGCTTCACATAATGGATTTGACAAAAGTCTCAATAAAATAAAAAATGCATTACCCCATGTCTGCAAAAATTACAGCTTTGACCTTGATGTGATAGGTAAAAACATATGAGATGGGGCTTTCAGCTCTGTGAGAGCCACTTAAGATCACGAGACCCTGGGGCTCAGGCATCAGACAATGATAGCGGCTGACATTTAGTCATGAGAGTAACACCAACAGCGGTCAATACTCACGCATCCAGCCATGGATTATAAGTCACATTTTTAACGTCCAATTACGTCCCCAGCAGAATGGTATGAATGGATTAGCAGCTGGGGAACACAATGGGACTTGACAGCGGCCTCCAGAACATATATTTAATTCTCCCCACTGTCAGTCTCACGGACACACGGGCACCGAGATCTTCAGAGCCGAGAACGCAATTCCTATGCATTAGAGAACAAAGCCATTATGTAAAGTGAAACCATTTGGCAGCAAAGAGACATTTTTACCAGACACACCAGGCCAGTTGGTTAAATTATAATCACTGATGAAAATATGCCACAGTTCATTACAGTAGTCAACATTCGAAGTGGATCAAAATCTTTCATCAAATTTGTCCTAAAACCAAAAAGAATACCCATTCTTATCTTAGGACAACTTTTGATTAACTTTTTTGATCCACTTCGAATGTTGACTACTGTATACTGTTTTGATATTAACTCTAGGAATGGTTCACTCCAAAAAAAAAAAAAAAAAAAAAAAAAAATTTATTTAAATGTAACAAACTTTGATTCTAAAGTATATCCTAAAGAACATCCCATTTATATGAACAAGAGGCTATCATACTCTAAAATGTGACCCTGGACTACAAAACCAATCATAAGTAGCACAGGTATATTTGTAACAATAGCCAAAAATACATCGTATGGGTCAAAATTATTTCTTTCTTTGATGCAAAAAAGATCATGTCCCATGAAGATATTTTGTGAATTTACTACCATAAATATATCAAAACTTAATTTTTAAAGGTGATTTTCTCAATATTTGGATTTTTTTTGCACCCTCAGATAGTAGATTTTCAAATAGTTCCAAATCAGCTTTCAAAAAAAAGACCTTTATGACTGGTTTTGTGGTTCAGGGTCACAAATGACAAAAACACCATTAAGCCTGGTTCAGACTACACAATTTCTTGGGCGGCTTCGACAGTCACTGTGTCAAATTATGAATTTTTTTACTCCTAAAATCTTTTCATGTAGTGAACAAGAAATATGTCAGACTACACGTTTCTACTCGACCATTTATCGCTTGCCATCTTTAACAACGTGCGTGTTGTCATCGATACGGTGGGACAAGACAGAAAGTCTAGAAGACAGAAACAAACATTGGATAGCAAACAGCGTGCTTTGCCCTGCCTTGTCATCAAAAATGGCTAAAAAAGAAGGCAAACCTGGTAGTGGACACAAATCTGCATTACATGAAGAAGACAGTATGGCCTGTCAAAGAGAGCTGAGTTCTATTGCTGAGAGAGCTGGGTCCTATTATGCTCTTTTACAAAGTCTTTATTTTGTTTTGGGGTGCACTAGAACTTGCTCTCATGTTTGATGGCTAAAAATAATGCATTTTTTTTTTTCACATAATTTACAAATACATTTATATAAATATACAAATGGCTTGATTAGTTCCGGGTTTGATTAAGGCCCGCCTTCTGAAAAACAAAATGTGTTGTGATTCATTTGCAGTCCCACTGCATTGCAATTGGCGAACAGCTAAACAGCATTTCAGTCCTGCCATGCCCCTTCCCAAAGCAAGCATATGAAGCAAGTTTCATGTATAACTGTAAGCAGAAGCTAGATTAAAGTGATTCTTAAGTTTTAAATATAGATATTTTTCTTACAAAAAAACATCGGATCATGAGGATGGTGTCTTATCTGACCACAACACTTTCACCCAGCTCTCCTCTGAATCATTCAGATGTTCATTGGCAAACTTCAGGCGGGCATGTACATGTGCTTTCTTGAGCAGGAGGACCCGCTGCAGGATTTCAGTCCTTCACGGCGTAGTGTGTTACCAATTGCCTTGAGATCACTGACAAGATCCTCTCATGTAGTTCTGGGCTGATTCCTCACCGTTCTCATGATCATTGAAACTCCATGAGGTGAGATCTTGCATGGAGCCCCAGACTGAAGGAGATTGATAGTTATTTTGTATTTCTTCCATTTGCGAATGATCGCATCAACTGTTGTCACTTTCACACCAAGCTGCTTGGCGATGGTCTTGTAGGCCATTCCAGCCTTGTGTAGGTCTACAATCTTGTCCCTGACATCCTTGGACAGCTCTTTGGTCTTGGCCATGGTGGAGAGTTTGGAATCTGATTGATTGATGGACTGGTATCTTTTATACAGGTAACATGCTGAGATTAGGAGCACTACCTTTAAGTGAATGCTTCAAATCTCAGCTTGTTACCTGTTTAAAAGACACCTGGGAGCCAGAAATCTTGCTGATTGATAGGGGATCAAATACTTATTTCACTCATTAAAATGCAAATCAATTCAATTGCAAATATAGACTGATCATTTCTTTGTCAGTGGGCAAATGTACAAAATCAGCAGGGGATCAAATATTTTTCCCCTCACTGTATATCATTGGGAACCAGAAATGGATGACAGGAGGTTCATTTAGACAACTTACCCATGGTAGAACATAAATTTAAAAAAATCAAGAAAAGCAACGTCAGACAGACAAATCACATGGTCTCATGAATCCTGTCGCTTTGCTTTTAAAAATGTTCCTAGTGTAAGTTGGCACCCCGTGGAGAACGAAATAAGACCTTGTTGGAGCCGTAACATATCACAGATGTGTGCAGTGTAAATATGGGTTTAGTGTTTCTCTTTCTCTCTTAACTTCATTATTAACTTCATTAATCTGCTATCAACGGCTCAAGCCTCCGTTAGGTCTAAAATGCCGTTTTGGAATTAGCAACAGAGGTGTGGGATGAAATACATAAGAAATTAGTCCTACAGGTAAAAGCGTTTTAAGGATGAAAACCTGACGAATGTCTTGAATTACAACATCTGAACAATTTCTTGAGGTGTGGGGCATAAGCGTAATAATGGACTCAGGTCCGTTGAATTATTCGAAAATTATGCACACCTGAGGTGTAACAGCATCACCATCTTGAGTGTGCTTTATTTTCTAACGGCCCATCGTCAGTTATTCCTTTCATAATTCATGTGACTTGTTCAGGATATTTAATGACTTCTGAAGCCATATGATCAAAATTTGTTATTACTGACTTATTAGTTAATTATTCTTGGCACATTTATGAGAGAAATTGCCAGGTCTAATGTAAATGAATCACTCTTTTGAGTCAGATCTTTTAATTTTTTTTTTAAATTCCCACTGGAGATGGATTATATGTGAATAACAGCTTAAATTTCACAAATAATAACACAAAAGTAACATTTGAATTCAGAAGGCTTGAAATTTAGAGTCATGTGGAGTACTTTTAAAATACTTTTTTATGTTTTTTTGCTGATAAGATTGATCTCGATTTTCCTTTGGGCAAAACTCTGCTCTGTTCATATGCTGTTAAACTCCAAAAATGCACATTATCAGAGACATTATATATTTAAGAATTGTAAGCACCATTTTAGGTCCACAGCAGACTCACTTAAAAGTATCAAAATCAACATCTAATGTGAGCGATAAAATTTCATGGGCCGATAGTTTTATCAAACTTCACCATTATTCCAATCACTACGGCTTATGGACACAATCACTCTTCTAAATTAGCATCCAATATGATAAGGATATCAGATGAGACTCGCTCAGCAACAATGACTATATCTTGTAGCCCCAGCTACGAAATGTATTTCCTGCAATTTTCCAGGCAATTTTCACTTGAGACCTCCCATTCCCTTCTCTACCCATAAGTAAAGGGAGATTCACTCATTTATCACACAAGGAACTGGATCTGTTTGTGTTGCACATCATCATGCTGAATAAATGAGTTATAGACCCATTTAGCCCCTCATCACGGACAGATTGTGCCAAGATGGCCAGAGTTATGAACTCGATGAACGATAGAAAAATCCCAGCAAATTACACAACCCATCCCCCTCTGACAATCTTCTGTTGTCTGTAAACACAACTGTTGGCAGTTCATTCAATTCATTCATTATTCTCTCAGTTGGAGTTACATGTATGACATCAAAGAGATCTGAAGGAGGGTTATGTTAGGGCTAGTTGAGTTTTTATCCATGCATAAACATTGACAGTCAAGAAAGGCTAGATACAGATGAAACACACTTTGATATCTCTTAAAGGCGCAGTAACATATTTACCATTGAAAAGAATGTATGCTCTCACAAAGTGGCCTCATGAGAGCTGTCTCATGTTCATGTTCACATAAAAAGCTGAATAACACTTGTTTTATCTCAGTAACCCTCCCTGTAATTGGACACTTTTGCTTGTGTAATAAATTAATCATGTCTGGGTACAAAGGCATTCATACAGTGGCATCAGTAGCAGAAAACTGATGCTGCATCCACATCAATAGGTGACTAAACACATCAAATGATTGCTGGACAATCGACATGACACATTATTACAATAAGCTGTGTAAGTTCTATTCAACACTATGTCGAAGGCATGATAAAACACAATGCCGTTGCTCAGTGTTGAGATTTGTGTTTCCCAACCCTGTTGGAGACAATACGACAGTACACATTTTCAAAGTCTTCCTAATCAAACACACCTGACAGAACTCTGTCTGTGTACTGAATTGGGTCAGATATGGGAGACATACAAAATTTGTAATTTTTGTATGTCTCCAGGAAGATGGATTGAAAACAGCATTGTGACAATTCAATCCTAGAAGTACTAAAAAGGCGTATAATAACAATGAACAAATAGCACAAAATAAAAAATAAAATAACGCCTACACTAGGGTTGTCCTTGCTCTTGGAGAACCACTTTACCGCAGAGTTTAGCTCCAGCACACGTGTTTCGTTTCTGGTTATTCTGAAGACCTTGGTTAAGTGGTTCAGGTGTGTTTAATTAGAGCTAGAGTCAAACTCTGCTGGATGGTCCTCCTGCAGAAGGATTGGACACCCTTGCACTACACAGGTGTTGAGTCCCAATGAGCATACTATTCATCCTTAATATCCTTAGTATCTCAAAGTTAAATATTTACTTTATCAGTATGTCCCACTCTCCTGCTAAACACTCAAAAGTATGTAGGGGCGAGCAGGGTGATTTACGCCTGTGGGGAAGTTGAGCCACCTCTTGTCCCTGCTAAAAAGAAAAAACAGCTGGTCAACCAGGCTGGTTTTAGAGGGGTTTTGGCCACTTTCCCAGCCTTGTCAGACCGGTCTTATCTGGTCAGGCTGGTAGACCACCAAAACCAGCTACTTTCAGCTTAAACCAGCTAAGACCAGCCAACCAGCTTAGGCTGGTTTTAGCTGTTTTTTTTTTTTTTTTTGTTTGTTTGTTTTTTTTCAGCAGTGGTTTCTAGGCAAATTTAAAGGTGCCATAGAATGGAAAACTGTGTTTAGCTTGGCATAGTTAAATAAAAACAGTTTAGTACATGGACATGACATACCATGAGTCTCAAACACCACCATTTCCTCATTCTTATATAATTCTGGTGTTTGCAAAAGAAAAATAGGTCAATTCCAACATAACACCGACTATTACACAATAGTCGCGATCGTTAATAGTTACGCCTCCAACATTTGCATAGCCCAATCATCAGTAACGTCAGTACATCAGTAAAACAAGGCGAGCTACTGAAGGGACATGGTTAGCTTAATGCTAGCGGTAGCCTGTACATAAGATTTTACTTACCACATAAACGGAGAGATGAGTGCACTGATGATGGCCAATGATTTACAGATCCTGAGCATCACTAAAGCATCAAAACTTGTGTGGTAAGTCCTTCTTACATAATAGGGTAGAGCGAGGCACAATCATGGCGTTAATTGTTACACACGTGGTTTAAATATTTCCACACATGCTAGCATAACCAAATTTAAGGTATTTACTAATTGCCATAGCAACACTATGCAGAGAAAAAAAAGAGTGCCAAAATTCAGCATTTTGAAGATATCGCTAAATATTTATTTTACCGTAGTAAAAGTACATTTCTGGCTGAAGTAAACTTTTCATTTCAGTTTTTAGTATTCATTTAAAATTAGACAAAACTGCTATTATTTTAATCTCCAATTTGTTATTTATCAGTTTAGATAGTTTATTAATGCTTCGCAAACCAGCAGAAGACACTAACCTGTATTATATTCCAGTCGCGCAGATGGGGAACATTGTAACACTGTGTTACAATATGCCCCCGCTATATTAAACTATGCTACTCTATGACATTAGCGGTGCAGTTTACACTATTTACTTAAAAGGATTTTGATAGGAAACCACAAGAAACAGGTGAATAAAGGCTGACAATCAATGTTTAATGTTCAGAAGTTATTATTTCAAGACATGTAAAGCATTTTGGCTCGTTTATCTGTGTGGTGTTCTATGAGAGCTGTGTGTGGAGAGAGGGGAGTGTTTTTCTGAATGTCTAACCGTGTTTCATCAATTTGTCCAAATTGTTTTGAACTACAGCTGTGTGTTGCGATCAGGGCCGTTCCAAGCATTGTTGCGATGTGTTCATTGTCAAACTCCAAAATTAGATTATTTTTATTTTTAAAGGGGTCATTGGATGCCCATTTTCCACAAGTTAATATGATGCTTTAGGGTCCTAATGAAAAGTTTGTAATATACTTTGATTAAAAATTCTCTATGGTAGTGTAAAAAAAAACACTAATTTTCCCTGGTAAAAAATGCCTCTGCAAGCGATATCAGTACCTGGCCCTTTAAATCATATGAATCTCTGCTCTCCCCGCCCCTCAGTTCTGTGGGTCGTGTCATTACATAGCACACGGGGTGTTGCCTAGACAACAGTTGGGGGTATAGTTGTATAGTTTGGGGAAATATGGCACTGGGGGGGCTTTGAAGACACTGTACAACCCTAGCCATTTAAAATTTAATCTAAAAACCAGAGTTGGAACCGAAACAAGATGACACCCGCAAAAAAGTTTGGCAATTACGGCTTATACTGGACGTGTCTGAATGGTTAGTAAACTTAATGTCACTTTGATTTATCTTTGTATGTACTGGCAGAGTAGAGTACTGAGAGAGATATGAACGCGTTGTGCTTACTGAGGTATAAAGACGAACGCGATGTGTTTACTGAGGCATAGCTGATTGAATGAGAGCAAAAAAGTGATTGGTTAACATAACTTACCCCGTCCTAATACTGAAATACATAAATGTTACCCTGGACCATAAAACCAGTCATAAGGTTAAATTTTACAAAACTGAGATATACACATCATATATAGCTCAATAAATAAGCTTTCTATTGATGTTTAGCAGGGTTCCCCAAATCTTACCCTGGAGGGCCAATGCGCTGCAGAGTTTAGCCCCAACCCTGATCACACTCACCTACCTGTTATTCTCTAATGATCCTGAAGACCTTGATTAGCATGCTCAGGTGTGTTTGATTAGGGTAAGAGCTAAACTCTGCAGGAAAATGGATCTCGTGGGCCAGATTTGATGATCCCTGATGTATAGTTTGTTAGGATAGGACAATATTTGGCCGAGATACATCTATTTGAAAATCTGGAATCTAAGGGTGCAAAAAAATCAAAATACTGGGAAAATTACCTTTAAAGTTGTCCAAATTAAGTTCTTAACAATGCATATTACTAATCAAAAATTACATTTTGGTAGGTTTACAGTAGGAATTTTACAAAAAATCTTAATGTAACATGATCTTTACTTAATTTCCTAATGATTTTTGACATAAAAGAAAAATCAATCATTTTGACCCATACAATGTATTTTTGGCTATTGCTACAAATATACCCCAGCGACTTAAGACTGGTTTTGTGGTCCAGGGTCACAAATGTGAGTGTTATGGTCTTTACTCATATGCAGTTGCGGGCTGTAAACACTTTTGCAGGTATTGTGTTAGCGTTACCATTCTTAATGCAGTTATAACTGATCCAAAACGATTAAAAATATTTGTACATGATATCTTAATCATTAACAGACACCGTTTTAAACCATCTAGCGTTACAAAGCTAAGCTTTATACTGACCCTCGTTTTTAAAGCAGTGTGGTAAGAAATGATAAGTGGGATGTTGAGTACTATTAGCCCAGTTCTGTAAGGTCAATTGCAGATTGATTAATTGATTTAATTTGAACTTTTTTTTGTTTGTTTTTGTTCTGAAATTTTTTAATAATTTAACAAAATGCCTTCAATGGAGCTAGATCCTAACCCAGCATCTTGAGCCACAGGTGGGGAAACTCCCTGGATGGTTGGTCAGTCCATCACAAGGCTCACATATATTTTTAAGAAGTCATTTTTATTGAATTTCTCTTTCTTTGATATAACATGAGGTGAAAATGTTCAGTTTTATTTCAGCATAATTAGTGGCACAGTTTAACTCCATATTGGTCGACTTACCCTCTCCCTAGGCTCAATTTATTCCACACTAGGGGCAACTTAATTGAGCCAAGAGAAAGACCTATTTTGAAAGCAGTTTTACATCCAAAGTGATTATTTCCAGAAATGCACCACATCCTGAAATGTATGTACATTTTTAAGTTGGACTCATTACTGTCATGTGCTTGCTTTAAACATGCCATAAGTAAAAACTGGCTCAACTCAACCCACTCTACCCAAATTTTCCTACACAAAAGAGTACTTTTAAGGCATAGTATAAGCAGGCGAACTGGGACACACCACATGGGTGTCCAGTCCTTGGAGCATCACTGTTTTGCAAAGCTTAGCCTTATCCCCAGTTAAACACACCTGAACCAGCTGATCAGGATCTTCAGGATGACTAGAAATGTCAAAGCAGGTGTGTGTTGGGGCAGGGTAGAGCTGAAGTCTCCAAGATGTTGGATCTCCACGAGCAGGTTTGGACGCATTGTCCTTACCAGCAGTGAGGTCAAATGGAGCAATGCTCAACAGACAGTGGCTATTTCGGTTTTTCCAGAGGAATTTTAGGTGAATCATCAGAGACAATTGCAACCCAAATTTAAACCCAACTATTAAAGGGATTGTGTCACGTGAGAGAAAGGAGGTCTGGGTCCAGATGCGGGAAAGTAGTTTTTAATGAGACAAATAACAAAATAAACAAACAAAAGGCCAACACGGCACAACTAAACATAAACTGAATACTAAAATAAACAAAACAGGGAACACGGTCAAGGCTAGGAATCAGGAACACACAAAATAACATCCAGGACAAAAGACAATGCAGACATGAAGCAGGAGTAAAAGGTGAGAGTTTTTAAAGACCAGATGATAGTGAACAGGTGTGAGTGAATCAGTGTTAATGACAAAGACAGGTGAATGCAATCAGAAAGTGCAGTGTGAACAGCGACCTCAGGAGGCTGAGGGGAGACCCACAGCCCCGATCATGACAGTACCCCCTCCCTACGGAACGGCTCCCAGACGTTCCCAAAGTCTGGAGGGAGGAAGGCAACTCAGGGGGAGGGATGGCGGGCCAGGCCCGTGCAGCGCAGTCACCGCCGCGTCAGGAACAGAGGGCGCGGTTGCCTCCGCGTCAAGCGTAGAGATAGCGGTCATGGCCGCGCCAGGCCCGTGCAGCGCAGTCACCGCCGCGTCAGGAACAAAGAGCGCGATTGCCTCCGCGTCAGGAACAGAGAGCGCAGCCGCCTCCGCGTCAGGAACAGAGAGCGCAGCCGCCTCCGCGTCAGGAACAGAAAGCGCAGCCGCCTCCGCGTCAGGAACAGAGAGCGCAGCCGCCTCCGCGTCAGGAACAGAAGGCGTGGTGAGTTCCGCCTCAGGAATAGCAACAGCGGTCGCCTCCGCGTCAGGAACAGAGAGCACAGCCGCCTCCGCGTCAGGAACAGAGAGCGCAGCCGCCTCCGTGTCAGGAACAGAGAGCGCAGCCGTCTCCGCGTCAGGAACAGAGAGTGCAGCCGCCCCCGCGTCAGGAACAGAAAGCGCAGCCGCCTCCGCGTCAGGAACAGAGAGCGCAGCCGCCTCCGCGTCAGGAACAGAAGGCGTGGTGAGGTCCGCGTCAGGAATAGCAACAGCGGTCGCCTCCGCGTCAGGAACAGAGAGCGCAGCCGCCTCCGCGTCAGGAACAGAAGGCGTGGTGAGTTCCGCCTCAGGAATAGCAACAGCGGTCGCCTCCGCGTCAGGAACAGAGAGCACAGCCGCCTCCGCGTCAGGAACAGAGAGCGCAGCCGCCTCCGTGTCAGGAACAGAGAGCGCAGCCGTCTCCGCGTCAGGAACAGAGAGTGCAGCCGCCCCCGCGTCAGGAACAGAAAGCGCAGCCGCCTCCGCGTCAGGAACAGAGAGCGCAGCCGCCTCCGCGTCAGGAACAGAAGGCGTGGTGAGGTCCGCGTCAGGAATAGCAACAGCGGTCGCCTCCGCGTCAGGAACAGAGAGCGCAGCCGCCTCCGCGTCAGGAACAGAGAGCGCAGCCGCCTCCGCGTCAGGAACAGAAGGCGTGGTGAGGTCCGCGTCAGGAATAGCAACAGCGGTCGCCTCCGCGTCAGGAACAGAGAGCGCAGCCGCCTCCGCGTCAGGAACAGAGAGCGCAGCCGCCTCCGCGTCAGGAACAGAAGGCGTGGTGAGGGCCGCGTCAGGAATAGCAACAGCGGTCGCCTCCGCGTCAGGAACAGAGAGCGCAGCCGCCTCCACGTCAGGAACAGAGATGGCGTTCACCGCCGCGTCAGGAACAGAGGGCGCAGTCACCTGCGCGTCAGGAACGGAGACAACGGACACCTCCGCCTTCCCACGGAAGAGCCACTCCGCCCCCACCGCAAAGCGGGAACGCCGTCGCGCCGTCTCAGCCCTACAGGCCTCCATCTCGGCCAGTTGGATGTATATCACCTCCTCGAACCGAGCGGCCGACGCCGCCTCAAAAGACGCCTCCTCCTCAGAAAAAAAAAATTACTCCCCGCTGGACCCATCTGTGATGTCTGCATTCTGTCACGTGATAGAAAGGAGGTCTGGGTCCAGATGCGGGAAAGTTTTTAATGAGACAAATAACAAAATAAACAAACAAAAGGCCAACACGGCACAACTAAACATACACTGAATACTAAAATAAACAAAACAGGGAACACGGTCAAGGCTAGGAATCAGGAACACACAAAATAACATCCAGGACAAAAGACAATGCAGACATGAAGCAGGAGTAAAAGGTGAGAGTTTTTAAAGACCAGATGATAGTGAACAGGTGTGAGTGAATCAGTTTTAATGACAAAGACAGGTGAATGCAATCAGAAAGTGCAGTGTGAACAGCGACCTCAGGAGGCTGAGGGGAGACCCACAGCCCCGATCATGACAGTTTGTTCACCCAAAAATTAAAATTCTGTCATTAATTACTCACCATCATGTTGTTCTAAACCCATAAGATTTAGAATGCACTGTGGTATTCCTGTGAATAGCAGTGGTAAATAACATGAAAGAGAAGTATTTTTAAATAAAGTTGTTATTTTAGTTTTATTTGAGCACAAAAAATCTTCATAAAAGCTTCATAAAATTCTGGTTGAACCACTGATGTCACATGGACTATTTTACCGATGTGCTTACTTTGTTTCTAGGCTTTTAATGTTTCAGTTGTGTTGCTGTCTATGCAGGGCCAGAAAGCTCTCGGATTTCATCAAAAATATTTTAATTTGTGTTCCCAAGACGAATGAAGATCTTACGGGTTTGGAAGGACATGCGGGTGAGTAATTAATGACAGAATTTTCATTTTTGGGTGAACTATCCCTTTAAGTTTTCTGAGGTATGAAAGAAACCTCAAAGCAATAGCATTTTACTCTGAGTTGTTCTCATTTAGATGAGCTCTGGACACTCACTTTTTTCTTTTTGTCTATTTCCTCAACATTTAAATTTGCTCCTGCACATCACCTCTCTTCACAGTGACATTTGTTGCTACCATAACTCTGTACTCTCCAGCTGGGCTCCTCAGCGCTGGAACTGACCCCATCCAAGTCACAAGGCGGAACCAGACATGGGGCGGAAATGCCAGCGTGCAGGGGCGAGTCGCGTCAATCAACGGTCCCCTGTGTAATTAAGAGAAAAGCTGCTGCCTCCACTGCTATCGCTCCCCATGCCTCCATATTCCCCACCTCATCTACAAAGACAACAGAACGGTCAACCTTCCAGCCAACAGAAAATCAAAGGGGGCATTTTGTCAATTCCTTGCACCTCCCATTGACGTTAGAACCGATGCCGCTCTTTCACCGGCTGTGGTAAATATCATGCCGTTCCAAAACCTCTTTCTGAAAGCTGCTTTTTTTCCCCCTGGCAGCGTGTGGTGGATAGATGCCAAGGAAAGTAAAGGCAAGTGTTTTTTTCTCCAGGCGAGGTTTGGATGAACTGAAGGAGGGGAAATCCACAAGTCACCACAGCTGACCACTCACGCCCACTCGTCTGCATTCCCATCCTGAACCTCAGAGTGACCAGCAGTATAAACAGAAAAACATACAGACACTCATGCATGACACTCCTACATATAAAAAAAACAGCACATCTCCACCACCCTAGGTAAAACGAACACTTGCCAAGCACCAATGTTGTGTAAAAAATGGCTTCGACAGTATGATTACTGTAATAGTATGATTTTTGATAAATTATGTGACGTGCAAGTTTGTATTTTGCATTTTCAAAGGGAACTCTGGGTATTAAGACTCATATGGCTTAATTTAATATAAATCAATAGAAAGATTTGCCTTATTTAAAAAAGTAAGATTTTTTTTTTTTTTTTTTTTTTTGGACTATGGGGGAGAGCTCAAAGGTGGTGATGGATATAAGCGTAGGTTTAAACCAAAATGCCGAACAATTGATTTTTCCCCACCTTGGCGCCCCTGGATATCGAGTGAAATCCAGCATCGGCGAGTTTACATCCTACCAGGATGGCATCTAGCGTTTCTTGTCTCTGCCATTTGTAAGCTCTATCAGTAGCCGTGGTCTACTAAAAGTCTCAAAGACGACAGGGCTAAAGTAAAGAGAACAAAGACGCTGGTCTTTAGTAAGTTTCATTCATTTACAGGCATCTTTACATTCTTTTCCACTCTTCTTATCACTATAAGTGTCAAAATTTCAAAGCTTTGCTGAGATAGAGTCTCAGATGCAGTTTGGCATCATAACCGTTTCCTAAATCAACACAAAATAAATCCATAACTTTTTGCGAGCATATTCTCAAATTTGGTGAAAATCGGTAGTCTACCTATTCTCAAAATGGAGCCTGGGCGTGGAATGCGAGATGCCTAGCGGGCCACTTTTGGTAAGCAGAACTGATGCTGTGGGATGGACTGGGTTAAGGCGTCTGATGCAGACGCTCATGGGACCCCAGAAAAGGTGTTGGTTGATATAGATAGCAGAACAGTGGCAATGGAAGTCAGAATCTGCTAAGAATTGTGTAACGACTCACCTCATACTCCATTGACAGCAAACGGACAAGGTCTTGCAGAAAGGGATAGTTTACACAAAAAGTAAAAAAATTTTGTTCTTCTCAAGTTCTTCCCAATCTGTATGATTTTATTTATTTATTTTTCGCTAGGAAAACAAAACTTACATCGCTTCTCTTGTTATGCTTTGAATGAAAATTACAACCAACCCGTCATTGACAGGAGTAGCAAGAAGTCAACAGGCGATCCTGATATAATGTACACACAGCAAACACGCTTCCTGTCAAACTGTGATACAATGGGTCAGTGTGGATGATTGAATGTGAACAGAACCCCCTGACATCTGTCAGTGTTGAGATATTCAAATTCAGCACTTTTAGCTTTGACCCCCACAGTAGTGTTTAAATGTACAGCACTGCAACATTCACATGTGCTGAACAAGCACAAAATCCTGACAAATTAATTAGTATCACGCAGTAATAATTCCACATGGAGTCTCTTGTCTCCATCACCTCACTGCTCACAAAGACATAGTTCGGTTTCCTTCAAATATTTATTGCTGTGGTACTGTGAAACCAACAGTGTTGTGTTTTATCTGTGAATGAGTTTGGCTTAAAGCATCACTCTTCCACAGCTGAAAGGCCGCGGTCTTTGCACTCAGTGAGGATATGAGTATCTGCTTTTATTGTATAAGTGCATCATTACTTTAAAAACATAGCTTTCAAAATGTATTAACCTAATGCCACTGGAAAACCTAATGTTCTTATGACACCACAAGTAATATTTGAAACATCCAGAAGAACCTTTCAAGTCCCCATGATTCCATTAGAAATTAATTTTAATTTCTTATGTTCTTTTTGACACTTTAACTAATGCTGTAGGAGTACTTTTTTAGTTTTTTTAGTTCTAGGGCTGTCACTAACGATTATTTGGTAACTGAGACGATTATTCTGATGATTAATCAAGTAATCTGATATCTTTTCTAGTAATAAAAATAGACATAAGTGAACAATAGTTTTTCTTTAAAATGACTGCAGAGGTCAAGCATTGCCTGACAATTGTTTTTACACATTACAGTGTGATCTAATCCTTGTTGAATATTGACTAAAGAACATTTACTTCAAATGTCCACTTAATCTTTAATATTTGCCCACTTATTTATGATTAACATTTGGACATCAAAACATGCAAACTTGTTTTAGTATCCCTGAGGTTTTAAACTTTTTTTTTACTCACAATGAACATTTAGCATATTAAGAAAGATAATTATGTGTTGTGTATGTTGGCGTTGGTTAAAAAAATGATTTACCTTATAAATCTAATAGAATGGTACACATTGTTTCCAAGAGGGAGTTTGAGACAAACCGCACATGTAAATGATAACTGTTTGTGTGGAGCAGCATTTACTGTGAAAGACCCGTAACCTACATGCATATAAATAAAGTGCATATTAAACCCGCAAAGTATGTATTTAACAGAATCACAGCCCTTGTGAAATCACAATAGCATTATGCTTTATTATGATTTTAAAAAGCCCTTGAAAACGGTCTAACAATGCTTTTCATGGATTCTCATCTGTGAAATGCGCCACTTCCGGGATTTTGCCAATTAATCAACATGGGCAAAATGCAATAGAGGACTTTTTTTATAATCAAGTACTCAAATTTAATCAAGAGATCGTAACAGCTCTAATTGGTTCTTTAAAAACCTATACATAACGGTCTGTCATAAAACTGTAATGCCAAGCCAGCAGAGGGAGCCATCACCTGAGTACTGACTGAGCGCTCCCTCTCAGTTTAGGATTCCCTCTCACCATTAAGGAGCTCCCTCACACTCTCATCAATCAAGGTATCCAATGTCAAACAAAAACCTTGAAACTTCAAACCGGGCTGTTCCATCAAGAAAACATCACCCTGTATGTCGTTGATTCACCCAAATACGAAGTCATCTTAGGATTCCCCTGGCTCACCATCCACGATCCTTCCATTTCCTGGTTCCACGGGGAGTTAACTCATTGGTCTCCATTCTGTTTGAAGAACTGCCTTTCAATTCAGCCACAACCATGTCTTACCACAAGCATTGAGAGTCCCGAAACCCAGGTAAAAGTATCCATCCCCAGTCTATATCAAGATTTAAGTGAGGTTTTCAGCAAGACTAAGGCCACACAACTCCCTCCATCCATGGGATTGCGCCATTGATTTGCTTCCCAATGCCATGCCTCCCAAAAGCAGAATTTACCCATTGTCCAGGATTGAGGATCAGGCTATGGAGGAATACATTGAGGAAGCTTTAGACTCTGGGTTCATTCATCCATCCACATCTCCTGCAGCCGCCGGGTTCTTCTTCGTGAGCAAAAAGGATGGTGGTTTAAGACCCTGCATAGACTACCGTGGACTGAACAATGTCACAGTAAAGTTCCGCTATCCCTTGCCTTTGGTACCCCCGGCTCTGGAACAACTACGAGAAGCCACCATTTACACCAAACTAGACCTACGAAGCGCATACAATCTCATCAGGATCAAAGAAGGTGATGAATGGAAGACCGCATTTCTCACCACTAGGGGGCACTTCGAGTACCAAGTAATGCCCTATGGGTTAGCCAATGCCCCAGCTGTCTTTCAGTCCTTCATAAATGAGATTTTTAAGGACTTCATGAACAAATTTGTGATTGCCTAAATTGACGATATTTTGATTTATTCTAAGTCAGAGACTGAACATGTTACTCATGTGCGTGCTGTATTATCCCATCTACTGGAGAACCAACTCTATGTCAAATCTGAGAAATGTGAGTTCCATGTTCATCAGACCTCTTTTCTCGGCTATCAGGTTAGTCATCAGGGAGTGAAGATGGATTCATCCAAGGTTCAAGCAGTCACAGATTGGCCTCAACTTTTGAAGGACAAACCCAAAAAACTCAGTCATGCTTTTGCCACCCTCAAGTCAAGTTTCACCTCAGCTCCCATCCTGAAACATCCTGATCCTGATCTGCCGTTTGTCTTGGAGGTGGATGCATCAGACTGCGGAATAGGAGCCGTTCTCTCTCAACGCCATGGCCAACCAGGCAAACTTCATCCATGTGCCTTTTACTCCAGAAAACTCACGAGTGCAGAGAGTAACTACGATGTTGGTAACAAGGAGTTGTTATCCTCTGTCACTGACAATGTCCTCAGGTAAGCCATAGATGCGGAATACCTGGTTGAAGAGAGCTAAAGCTGTTTCCATGGCTGAAGGTAATCTTTTCAATGGAATTAATCGGCCTACGAACTTATTGTAGTAGGGAACAACACAGGTGGTCAGAGTTTCTCCCCTGGGCCGAATATGCCCAGAACTCACTTACCCATGAATCTACAGGCCTCACCCCCTTCCAGTGTGTCCTGGGGTATCAGCCCCCTATGTTCCCGTGGTCGGGTGAACCCTCCTCGGTTCCGGCGGTGGACGACTGGATCAAACGGAGTGAGAGGGTGTGGGACAGTGCTCACGTGCGTCTTCAACGGGCTGTAAGGAATCAGGAGATTCAGGCCAACAGACGCCGACGTCCACACCCTCCCTACCAACCTGGACAGCGGGTCTGGCTCTCTACAAGGGACATCAAGCTGCGGCTGCCCAGCAGGAAGCTCAGCCCTAGGTACGTAGGTCCTTTCAAAATTCTCAGACAAATTAATGAAGTAACGTACCAGCTGGAGCTTCCTGCTAACTACCGTATCTCTCCCTCTTTCCATGTGTCCCTCCTCAAACCGGTCCACCCGGAGGCTGACCCCGGCCAGATGGCCCCAGAACCGCCGCCACCCCTGGATGTAGGCGGTATGCCCGCCTACCAGGTAAAGGAGTTACTGGACTCCCGGCGTAGAGGGGGTCAGCTCCAGTATCTGGTGGACTGGGAGGGCTATGGACCTGAGGAGAGGTCATGGGTGGCTGCTAACGACATTCTGGATCCATCTCTCACGGAGGAATTCCATAGAGCCAGACCTGACCGCCCGGCACCACGACCACGGGGACGTCCTCGCCGAGCTCCAGGAGTCGCTCCTAGAGGGAGGGGTTCTGTAATGCCAAGCCAGCAGAGGGAGCCATCACCTGAGTACTGACTGAGCGCTCCCTCTGCTGCTTCTACATTCACTTCCTGTTTGGAACTATTTAAGCTGTGAACATGTGCTTGCACATCGCGAAGTATTGCCAGTTAACCTGCCTTACCAAGCGTTTCTCCTGATATTCTGATTGCCTGCATGTGTATGATTCTGCCTCGTTCTCTGACCATTGATCTCACGGATTTCCCTTTCTGGATTGTTTGCTTGTGTGGACTGATCTCAAGGTTTGAACTTTCTGCCTGGTTTATCACTAACGTCTCTTGGATTATCCCTTGGATTGTTGAAAGATCGGACTGTTTTACTGGTATCGACCCTCTGCCTGTTTTCACGTATTTGTTGTTTGCTACTTGCAATAAACTTCCGCATATGGATTCTAATGCCGCCTCAGCGTCATTGTTACAAAAACCCTATACTTCACTTTCACTTTTTAATGGATGACTCTGTAAACAGAACCAATACAATGATCTGATAAATCTATAATTTAACTTTTAATGTTAATGTAAGATTTTTACATTAACTGAAGAAACCTATACAATAAATCAGAATATGTCTCTCTGCTGAACCTTGAGTGTTGCACAGAACCATTGAGAGATTTTTATTTTAGCATTGATTCATCATAGCCGAAAATGTTCTGTGGAGTTTTCTTAATATTCAGATGTGCATAATGAATGCACAAGGTTAGAAAAACTTGCCACAGTAAGAAAATGGATTTATTACTTAGTAGAGCTGCTTAGCCAATCTAGCAAACTCCATGGAGGAGGTAATGGCTTTACAAATCAAATTGGTTAAAATAGAAAACTTCAAATTTTCTTTTCCTTGCTGAGAAAGAGAGAGTGCCACATCTGGAGTAAATTAATTGCAGTTGGGCTTAGCTCTCCTCTTTTATTTCTTCATGCAAATATTCTCCTTTCAAACCCCCTGCGTTGGACTTTATCAGTTTGACGAGGCAGGAAAGGTCCTTGCTTTTGTCATTTACACTTTATAAGACCTGTCATTATCAGTTTATAGGTACATTAGAAGAAATGCCTTTCCTTAAAATGTGAGATATATGGGTAGAACAATCAGCGCTGTGCAGTGCCGCTTCCGAGCACAAACCCAAAGGGAGGCTATTTTTGGCTTCTCAACAATTTCAGCCCCAGCGTGTAGGATCACTGTGAGCTTGAGTTTTCTCCCCAGGGCTTCAACAGAAGCACGCACACCAAACAAGAAAAGCCTTAGGGATACGGAAACAACTTTAAAGACAAAGCCGTGGAATCAGCCTCAATCGCAGGCTAATAGCAAAGAAAAGATGTAGGAGTCGTTTGTGTACGTATTGCAGATGGGTATTATGCAGAACTCAGAAATTCATTAACCTTGTGTTTATTTTAAAGCCAGCCAGAACTTACTTTGGAAAATAATATGTTTCCAAATGATGAATCAGGCATGCAGAACCAATACTGAATCCAGTCAAAATCTTCCAATCTCAGTGTAAAGTTATCAAGTTATATGTTCAGCGGGTGACATATTAACGGTGACAGCGGCTCTACCAACTAGTCAGCCCTCCAGCAAGCAGAGAAAAGGAGAAAAAATAGAGATGTACCTTGTCACAGACACCAAGAACTTCAGCAGAAAAAAGTTTAACTTCATATTCTGTCACAGCACCCATGACAACAGTTATATTAGTTTGCCAGGGACCAACAGCAGTCATAACACCTGTTACTAGCTTCATGATGCCAATAATGAGAACAGTACCATAGGTACTCATGCTGTTCCTCATAAAAGATGTAATCATTTTCACAATAACCCAAAATAAAGTGGCCCCAAAAATGATTTGGGCCCTTACACTACACTTTGGTTACATAATTCAAATAAATATATACTGTAACTACTACTAATCTTGATAAATATAGTTACTTAAAGGCACAATATGTAATTTTTGCTGCTAGAGGGCGCATATTCAAAACAAACAATGTAGTTTGATGACTGCATTTTAAGTGTTGTGATTAAGTGTTGAATTATGAGAGTTGTAGTCTCCATCCCCACAGCCGATGCAATCCGATCAGTCAAAAATTATGTTCATGGATGAGCTAATGTATTAAAAATGTATTAATGTCACTGTAGTATGAAGCAGGTGGGGCTGAACGCCGTGAAAGTGAAAAGAGGCCAGTGGAGCAATTGCTAATGAAGTACGAGTGCGATACATGGCTCGAAAGCAGCAGAGCTTTTTTTATGCCACAGTCGACTGCTTCCGCTCCTTCCGGTCATGTGTATGTAGAAAAAGCAGCGCTGTTTCATCATACTAAATACATTTGAGTGTGTTAAAAGTTCTGTTATAATGCTACTGCATTCATCACTTGTCTAAAAAGGTTTCATGTTTTCTACAAAATAAAAAAAAAATTAAAAAACACTCAGAAATCAAGGGTGTATGACGTCTGTTACACAAGTTAAAATTACTTGTTTCTCTGGATTTAAATATTCTTGGAAACATTTTGGATAATGTAAGTACACAAGTCAACAAAGTAATTAACATTGCTGTAGTGTTTATATATATATATATATATATATATATATATATATATATATATATTAATCCAAATATCTTACATATTGCCTTTAAGAGGTCTATCATCGACCCGAGTTTCAAGTCTCTAGGCCTCGGCGTTCCCGTTTGGACTAGGGTCAAACTTCCAACTCCCCTCCTTGCCGGCGGCCTTAGCCAAGAGAGCGCACCTTTCCCGGCATTGTTTCACCTGTGGCATTGTATTTTCATCCTTTCAAAACTTTGCTGAGATAGAGTCTCAGATGCAGTTTGGCATCATAACCATTTCCTAAATACACTTAACTTTTTGTGAGCATGGTCTCAAATTTGGTGAAAATCGGACCAATAGTCTAGGAGGAGTTCGAAAAAGTATCGAAATGTTCAAAATGGCAGACAGGAAGTCAAGTGATTTTTTTTTACCATTATTAGCATTTTTGTACATTTATTAGTAAGTTTTGGCCACTAGATGGCGCTGCCCCCAAACGTTTTGAGTACTGTCAGAGCATGGTGTCGAAGACACGTACCGAGTTTTGTAATGATACACAAATACATTTTAGTATTTTATGTCAAAATTCAAAGTGGCTGACACCCAAAATGGCTGACATGGGAAAACTGAGTATGGTTCGACTCAACCTGCTGCACCGAATCTAAAGAGAAAGTTTTGTGGTTTCTGGTCAAACCATTCAGAAGTTATAAGAAAAAATATGTCATGGTCATGGTTGTTATAACACACACTAAGTCTGGTCTCAGTACGCTAAAACCTTGCAGAGTCTCACAACCATTTTTGCATGCTCTTGTCAAATTCATTTATGCATTATTCAAGAACGATTTGCCAGCATAGTCTGAAGATGATCTTTCCCGGCACAAGCTTCAATCTTTCCCATGGTAGCGATCAGGAGGAGGTGAAGAAGGAGACGTTTGCGACCACCTTCAAGGAGGTAGGAATGGCCTCTCAGGCCAATGGAAAGGTGGCTCCAGGGGCTGTTCTAAAGCACGTCCAGCCTACCTACCTTCACCCTGGTGGGCATGGGAGTAGGCTGACACCCCCTAATCTGGTTCTCCATATCAATAAAAAGTTAAGCTCCAGAGGCTTTTTCGAGTGATGCCAGCCCCACATACCCATCACTCTGGTGGGCATTGCAGTATGTTGACTCCCCCTACTCTGGGAATTGATGGTTCTTCGTAATCCTGAATGCTGAGCTCCAAGGGCCTTTTTTAACAACACTAGCCCCCCGTTACCCTCACTCTGGTGAGCATGGGAGTAGGTTGACGTGCCTGCCATCTAGTAGTTGGTTCCATCCAATGCTCGCTCGAAACAAGGAGTTTTATCTGGTAAAGCGGATAAAGGCCTTAAAAGCCAAAATGATCTCAACCTATTCTCAAACTTTAAATAAGTAAGAAACCAGGCTTGCTGGCCTGGAGTCTGGGCATGGAATGCAAGATGACTAGTGGGCCACTTTTGATAAGCAGAATTGGCGCTACGGAATGAACTGAACATTGGGTTAAGGCGCCCAGTGCCGATACTCATCAGACCCCAGAAAAGGTGTTGGTTGATATAGACAGCAGGACGGTGGCCATGGAAGTCGGAATCTGCTAAGGAGTGTGTAACAACTCACCTGCCGAATCAACTAGACCTGAAAATGGATGCCACTGGAGCGTCTGGCTCATACCCAGCCATTGATGGCAAACAGACAAGGTCTTTTGTTGTTGTTCTTTTTCTTCTCAAGTTCTTCCAGATCTGTATTATTATTATTTTTAAGAAAAAGAAGAACAATACACTTATAAGCTTCTTTTGCACCATATTGTTTTTTGCATTTGCACTACTCTGTCTGGTTTGCACTCTCTGCCATGTGCCCTTACTTGTATATTGTTTTTTATATATTATATGTATAATTGTATTTATTTGTATTTTTTAATTTCTACCTTTTGTATTTAATGTTATGTGTATGCACCTAGTGTCTGAGAGAAACGCAATTTCAATTCTCCTTATGTCCGGTACATAGGCTATGGCAGAATTGACAATAAAGTTGACTTTGACTTTGAACAAGATAATTTGAATAATCTTGGTAACCAAACAGTTGCTGGTAGCCATTGACTTCCACCATATATTTCAATAATAAGTACTCTTTTTAAAATCTGCTTAATATCTTTATTAGTGTTTCAGAGACAAATTAAGGTCTTACCGATTTGGAACGACATGAGGGTGATTAATTAATGACAAAATTTAAATTTTTGGGTGAACTGTTCTTTTAAATGTACTTCTATTTCATAAGGTGAGGTCCAAATTTTAGCCAATCAGATTTTTATTTTATGAGAGAAATGGATTCACTTCACTTTCATCAGTGTTGTCAGAAATTCAGCAAGTATCTAATACACACCAATGGAGAAAGATGATAAACAGTCAATGTCATTATTGTGTAGAAGAGATATCCTGTATTGCACATAACAGGTCACTGCACTACTAATCCACCTTACCTGTTATAAAAAATCCTTGCTATCTTGCGGCTCTATAATCATATAGATATTCTACAGCTGTGGCAAATAATGTGATCCTGTGACTTAGGGGTGTATTCAGAAACAGCTGTTCAGTTTTTTCCCACTTTCTAACCTCCAGAGTGCATTAGCCAGCAGCCCTTGCAGTCCTTATCTTTAGTTTCTCATGAGCGATAAGATTTTCAGCAAGCTGAGCAATATTGAATATCACTTTTCACCGTTATCAGTGTCATTGTGTGTTTGTGTATGGTAGAGGAATCTGTATGGCATAAAGCGTTTAAAGATTTCACACACACTACGTTTTGACAGTTTTGAGCATGAAAAGCGACCCGCTGGCCCAACATTTCCCATCCGCTTCCGAACAAGTGGAAATCAGCATGCTGTGATGTGGATGGAAAACTAGCTTCATACTTACCGGATTTTACACACTGTGTACTGCTTACTGTTTGAAAAACAGTATAGTAAGTAAAACAGCAGGCATTAATCCTCAATAAACGTTATGTTAAATACACAACGTCAAGTCTTGGAAACAGAAAAAAGCTAAGTAAATTGTAAAAGCATCTGGCATTTGGATTCACGTTTCACATGTATTTAATATCTTCAGAAGAGAGATGAAGTGAGGTTTTCATCACAATATTACACTCCAGTTGTGCAATGCTGTGTGCCTTATTGAATTATTTAATTTGGAAATTAAATGTAATGTTAGAAACTATAGAAACGAGTCAAACAGCATCGTCACAGCATAATACCTGCATCAATTCAATGAGTCCGGCTCTATGGCAACCATTCCAGAGATATTTTTGCACTGAATTCAACACCTACAGACAATGGCAGTCAGAGGGGGAAACACAGTTTAGCTTAATCCAAGGCTGCTTATAGACATTGAAACTGATATAAAATTCCATAACAAACATACACTAGAATTCAAAAGTGTGGATTCCATGTGACTAATAGTTTTATTAGGAAGGCACAAATTTAAACTAAGTGGCTTTTTTAATAATTAATGTTTCTTGAGCAGCAAATCATAATATTAGAATGAGTTCTGAAGAATCATGTGACACTGAAGACTGGAATAATGAAGCTGAAAATTCTGATTTGCATTCCAAAAATAAATACAAATATAGCTGCAACCAATTAAGGGGCCAAGCACTACAGCACTATCAACTGTAGCAATTTAAGGTGATTTTAGTCGAAATGGCTGAAAAATCATATACTGTATACAACCTCCAGTATCATATTGATTCAATGGCTTATACTTTTGACCAATAGGTGGCACTGTTATCAAATCGATTTGGTGTGTTCTGTGTGAGGTGAAAATGGCACCCACAGAAAGATTGGCCAACTATGGCATAATTTGTATCCAAATTGTCAGCATGACCAAATAAATTTTTTGAGACCAGTATAATTACAATAGGCTAATGTAATAAAAATGTTATATCCATTTGTGAAAATTCATATCTATTTTTGCGTGCTCTTTGTCAAATTTATTTATGCATTATTTGGTTTGACTAATCAACTTTATTTCCATAACTTTTGGCTAGCATTCTCTCAAGAGTCAAATTTGGTGAAAATTGGACCAACAGTCTAGGAGGAGTTCAAAAGCATAGGTTTTTCAAACAATTAAAAATAGCAAAAAAAATAATAATAAAAATTCATCTCATACTCAGATCTGAGTCAAATTTGGTGAAAATTGGACCAATGGTCTAGGAGAAGTTCAAAAATAGCAAAAAAATTGTGAAAAATAATTTTCCTTCTAGACCTTACGGTTTAAAAGTTATTAGCATAAACATGAGTTATTAGCAAAAAAATTGGACAAGTGGTGGTGCTAGACAGTTTGAGTAAGAGACTCCACACTTGCTATTGTTAATGTTGAGGTTGACCCCCCTGCCATCTAGTAGCTGGTTCCATCCGAAGTTTCCCTCAGGTTAGCTGGAGCTCGCTTGAAACAAGGAGTTTTATCCAGTATAGTGAATGACTAGAGGCCTTGGGGCCGAAATTAGCTTCAAAATGGGTAAGAAACCAGGCTCACTGGCCTGGAGCCTGGGTGTGGAATGCAAGATGCCTAGTGGGCCATTTTTGGTAAGCAGAACTGGTGCTGCGGGATGAACTGAATGCTGGGTTAAGGCACCCAATGCAGACGCTCATCAGACCCCAGAAAAGATGTTGGTTGATATAGACAGCAAGACGGTGGCCATGGAAGTCAGAATCACCTGCTGAATTCATATGCTGAAAATGGATGGCACTGGAGCATCGAGCTCATACTCAGACAATTTCTCAGTCAAATTTAATGAAAATTGGACCAACAGTCTAGGAGGAGTTTAAAATCTTAGTTTTTTCAAACGATCAAAAATAGTGAAAAAACTTATATAAAAAAGAAGGTAACGCTTTAGATTACAACCCGCAAAGAACTACTTAAGTAAACTGAATTTACCGTGTATGTTTCTGTAATTATAGTGTACCTATATAGAACGAACATGTAGGTATACAGGGACAATATGTTAAATTTGAGTAATAAGGGGGTAACAAAAAAAAATGCAACCTGCAAAGAACTACATAAGTGTACTGAATTTACGTGTACGTTTCTGTAAATATAGTGTACCTATAAATAACGTACATGTAGGTATACAGGGACAATATGTTAAATTTGGGTAATAAGGACAACCCAGATATGCAACCTGCAATTTATGTGTACGTTTCTGTAATTATAGTGTACCTGTAAAGAACTTACTTGTAGGTATAAGAGAACATGTTACGTTTTGATAATTGGGCATACAACCAGATATGCAACCTGCAAAGAACTACGTAAGTAAACTGAAGTTACGGTGTTAACAGGTATCTATTCTATTGTGCCAGGAATAAATCGTGAGTTTGGTGTATCTATACGTAAGCTTTTTTAAATTACTGGGAAAGTATACTCTTGTTCCATGTAATTACAGGGAAAGTGCGACATCTGCGGGTTGTAAATTAAAGTGGCGATTGTTACCCTCTTGTTCAACGAAGTTACACGGTAGGTACAATACATATTACAACGTGACCCCATAATAATTCGTATGTATTTTACGTAAAATGTGATTCTGCTAAACGTACATTTATTTACGTTTTTATAGACACTAAACGTACAATACTGACATATATGCATCATCTAAACATTTAACGTTATTACTTTTTATGGAACTGCTTTTTATAACATTTAATTCTGTTCTGTGTGATTTCTGTTGCCAGCTCGTTTCCAAGAATAGGTCTACATAATGTTATCAAGACTACACTTTAAACCCTTAAAATAAATAACATTTCTGCAGTCGTTTAATCATTAATATTATATTAACTTTGTTTGCCGTGGTGGAACACAAAAGGCGTTTTCTGTGACATGCTGTGACTAACGTAACAATAGAACAATAAAATACACCGAACACGCATCATAATTACAAAATGAAACAATTTTATTTGTGTGCTGTGACCCAGATCTTCAGAATCCATACGAGGACCAGAACCAAATTCAAGCCATTGTCCGGCGATCTTCATCTCCATCCCGAACAGCGAGTCCAGCAGCATCAGCCATAAACCCACGCTTAAGTGCATTTTGCAACAGGAAAAGCGGACGTTCATTGGTTTTGGCCTGCATTCGTCACATATTACGACCTGCCTTGTTTCTGGTGAGATGTGTTGGAATGATGCGCGGCGCCTTCTTGGAGCAAGTAGGGATAACTGCAGCCTGGAGCCTCTTAACACACTAGCTGTTCTTAGCTTAAAGTAAATTAAAAGTTGTATTTATTAACATTAATGCACTGTGAAGTGAACAAACAATGAACAGCTGTATTTTTTATTAACTAATAGGCCTACTAACAAAGCTTAAAAATACTGTTACAAATATATTGCCCATAGTTAATTTTAGTTAATTCATTAATTTTAACAAACAAAACCTTGTAATATATTACCCTGAAAACAATGTTTTGCTTGATAGAGAAAACTAGTTAATAAATCACCACAGAATTGAAAAATTAGTTAAGTGTTTAGTAACTTTCTGCTAAATGACAACCAATTTAGCAAACAGACAGCTTTATTCACAAAAAAATTATTCAAATTCAAATTTTATTTGTCACATACGCAGTCATACACAGTATGTTATGAAGTGAAATGCTTATGACTGTTGATAACCTATGCAATTTAGAATTTAGAGAAGGAAATTCCAGTATAGAAAAAGAATAAGAGAATTTTACAAATTAGAAATATAGAGAAATATGGATTAATTTACATTGTGTACAATATAGAATAAAATAACAATAACAACAATAAAATAGTAGAAAAAAGTAGCAATGGATATAATAAATATACAGAAAATGTGTCACACCCTCTGCACGTTCCCTCAGCCCCAATCACCACGATCCTCCACCAACCAGCCAATCACCACCACAACACACCCGTGAACCATCACCAGAATACTAATCACCGTCACCTGCACCAGCAATCACCACACCCTTTATATACCTACCTCTGCCACTCACTCACCGGCTGGTATCGAAGTTGCATGGATGCTTCTCTGTGGATTTTCTCCCCCTCCTGTTATCTCTCCTGTGCTCCTCGTGGATTCTTCCGATGTTCTCCTGTGCTCCTCGTGGATTGCTCTGATGTTCTCCTGTGAAACACGTGAATCGTGTTAGAGGGAAGTGACTATTGCTAACGCTATGATCCTTATGAACTTGAACTCACCTGTTGTGTTTGTTTGAAGATTAGACCACAGAGACCTTTACTCACCTGATTGCACGTGTGTTGAACTGTGCACGTTTGTTAATAAATACCTTGAAAGATACTCACCTTCTCCCTTTGTGTGTGGTCGTGACAGGATACCAGCCCGTAAAATATTAACTCACCGCGTCACTCATGGAGGCGAGCGCCGCTATCACCGAAGACACCCCCGATCCATTTGCGGATATGGTAAACGTCCTTCGTCAATCTCTACCTGCTGCTCCAACGACGATTTCCAACACGCCCCTCTCTCGCCCCATGAGTTATTCCGGAGACCCGGGTGGTTGCAATGGTTTCCTCCTGCAAAGTTCCCTCTATATTGAAGCCAACGCACACCAGTTTCCTAACGAAATTTCTAAAATATCTTTTATGATTTCCCTCCTCACTGGGCAGGCACTCCAATGGGCAGACGCACTCTGGAATTCACGGAGCGACGCTTTAATCTCCTATAATGCTTTCGTTGCCCACTTCAAGGACGTGTTTGGAGCTGCGCTCACTCCCCTTTCCGTGCACGACGAACTGATCACTCTGAATCAAGGTGCGTCCAATATCCATGAATACACCCTGCGCTTCCGCTCCCTAGCGGCCACCAGTGGTTGGAACCAAGTAGCTCTCCTAGCAGCCTACCGTAAGGGGCTTAAACCCCAGATCCGCAAGCATATGGTTATTTACGATGACAACGTGCCGCTGGAAACCTTTATTAAGAAGGCAGTAGGCATTTCTCAACATCTCTCAGCGTGTCCTTCTACAAAGTCTGTACCCAGCTTCCCTCCACTCCGAACACCGTCACCCCAACGAGATGCGGAAGAGCCTATGATTACTGACTCCTATCGCCTGGATCCTGCGGAGAGGAAACGACGAATTAATAATCGTCTGTGCCTATATTGTGGAGAAGCCTCTCACTTCATCAGTGCCTGTCCAGTCCGCCCGCCTCGTCCAATGGTGAGTACCGTATCTATTACTCCGACCATGTCTCTCTTACCCCATATTACCGCTGAACTAATAGTAAACTCTCGTACTCTCCCCATCTATGTGCTCGTGGATTCCGGAGCGGCTGGCAATTTTGTTTCATCACACTTCATCGCTAAACATCGAATTCCCACCGTTCAAAATGAGGTCACATACCAAATTACCACAATCCAAAACTCACCATTGGGCGATGGTAAGATATCTCGCCGGACCAGAAAAGTGACCCTCGTCTCCCAACACAACCACCGTGAACATCTGACCCTCCTGGTACTCCCGCGAGCCAACGTGGATGTCATCCTGGGCAGACCATGGCTCATTAAGCACCAACCCCGCATAGATTGGAGCACAGGAGAAGTCCTGGAGTGGGGCAAGACGTGTGAGGACCACGGCTACCGTCCTTCCTCGTCAGATGCAGAGTCTCCATACCGTCCTATCCCTCTGCACGCCACCACCATAGAGAGCCCTGCCACTCAATCCGCCACCGCCATTCCCCCCGTCTATCAGTCTTTCACCGATGTCTTCAGCAAGGAACGGGCCACACAACTACCACCGCACCGGCCCTGGGACTGTAGTATCGACCTGCTGCCAGGCGCCAAACTACCCCACGGGAAGATCTACCCCCTCTCACGTCCTGAGCAGGAAGCCATGGAGAATTACATCCAGGAGGCTCTCCAACAGGGGTTCATCAGACCTTCCACGTCCCCAGCAGCATCCAGTTTCTTCTTCGTCCCCAAGAAGGATGGTGGGCTCAGACCTTGCATAGACTACCGGGTGCTCAACGACGCCACGGTGAAATTCGCCTATCCACTTCCTCTAGTGCCAGCTGCCTTGGAGGAACTACGGGAAGCCCGCGTCTTCACCAAACTCGACCTCCGCAGTGCATACAACCTGATCCGTATCCGAGAAGGAGATGAGTGGAAGACCGCCTTCATCACCCCCACCGGTCACTATGAATATCAGGTGATGCCCTATGGCCTGGCTAACAGTCCTTCCGTATTTCAGAATTTCATGAACGAAATCTTCCGCGACTACCTCCATCGATTCGTAATCATCTACATTGACGATATCCTCATTTACTCACGTAACCTCAAAGAACATCAAGACCACGTCCGTCAGGTTCTCCAACGCCTCCGTGAGTACCAACTCTATCTAAAATTAGAAAAATGTGAATTCCATCAGCCCTCCATCTCCTTTCTCGGATACGTGATCACTGCGGAGGGAGTTCGCATGGAAGCCGGCAAGGTGGACGCAGTGGCCAAGTGGGCGGAGCCCAAGACGGTGAAGGAGCTTCAGCGTTTCTTAGGCTTCGCTAACTTCTACCGACGCTTTATAAAGAACTATAGCCTCCTATCGGCTCCACTCACTTCCCTCTTAAAGGGAGGACGCCGGGTACTACAGTGGACTCCAGAGGCTCAGCAAGCCTTCGACCGTCTAAAGCTAATGTTCACCACCGCTCCCATCCTCAAGCACCCCGACCCTTCAAGGCCCTTCGTGGTGGAGGTAGATGCGGCGGACGTGGGCGTAGGAGCTGTGCTGTCCCAGTGGTCTGATGAACCCCGATCCCTCCATCCGTGTGCGTACTATTCCAAAAAACTCACCCCAGCTGAGCAGAATTATGGAATTGGAGACCGCGAACTGCTGGCCATAAAGCTCGCCCTCGAAGAGTGGCGGCACTGGTTGGAAGGAGCCCAGTTCCCCTTCACCGTAATAACCGACCACAAGAACCTCCAGTACATTCAGCACGCCAAGAGACTAAATGCCCGCCAAGCTCGCTGGTCATTATTCTTTGCCCGATTCAATTTCAACATTACTTACCAACCCGGCCATAAAAACACCAAAGCAGACGCCCTATCACGTATGCACTCACCTGAACCTACCTCTGACGATCCTGATCCAATTCTACCCCCATCTGTCTTTCTCGCACCCATACTATGGCAGCTGGATGAAGATATACGGGCCGCCACCTTCGAGGAACCTGCACCACCGGAGCTTCCCCCGGGTCGTGTCTATGTCCCAAGCCGTCTCAGACCCCTTCTGTTGGATAGTACGCACACGTCCCCCGGCTCAGGACATCCTGGCAGCAGGCGAACCCTCTCGCTCCTCCAGCAGAAATATTGGTGGCCCAACATGAGCAGGGAAGTGGAACGGTACGTCCAAGGATGTTCGGTCTGCGCCGTCAACACAACCCCACGCCGCTTACCCGAAGGTAAATTACAACCGTTACCTATTCCCCGCCGACCCTGGACACACTTGGGCATTGACTTCGCCACAGACCTGCCCCCCTCTCAGGGTTACACCACAATTTTAGTGGTAGTCGATCGATTCTCGAAAGCTTGCAAATTAATACCTCTCAAAGGTCTCCCCACAGCACTAGAAACCGCAGAGGCACTGTTCCACAATGTATTCCGGAACTTCGGACTCCCAGAAGACATCGTGTCCGATCGGGGACCCCAATTCATTTCCAGGGTCTGGCGGGCCTTCTTCCAACTTCTGGGTACCACAGTCAGCCTGTCATCCGGATATCACCCTCAGACGAACGGGCAGACCGAACGGAAAATTCAGGAAATCTCCCGCTACCTTCGGACGTACTGTTCCCAACATCAAAACACCTGGAGCCAGTATCTACCGTGGGCTGAGTATGCGCAAAATTCCCTCCGTCAAACCTCTACTGGTCTAACCCCATTCCAATGTATTCTAGGTTATCAACCAGCTCTGTTTCCATGGACTGGAGAGTCCTCCGAGGTGCCCGCGGTAGATCACTGGTTCCGAGAGAGCGAGAGGGTGTGGGACTCAGCGCACGTCCATCTCCAGCGGGCAGTACGGAGGCATACGGAACATGCCAACCGCCGTAGGTTACCCAACCCAGTTTACCTCCCCGGGGACCAGGTATGGTTGTCCACTCGAGACATACGCCTCCGGCTGCCCAGTAGGAAGCTGAGTCCCCGCTACATAGGGCCCTTCACCGTGCACTCACAGATCAACCCTGTCACCTAC
Organism: Garra rufa; assembly: GCF_049309525.1. Classification (NCBI taxonomy): domain Eukaryota; kingdom Metazoa; phylum Chordata; class Actinopteri; order Cypriniformes; family Cyprinidae; genus Garra; species Garra rufa. The sequence continues at coordinate 9,183 of NW_027394365.1, read as the reverse complement.
CGTCTAAACCTACCTCCACATTACAGAATCGCCCCCTCGTTTCACGTTTCCCTACTCAAACGCCACACTGAACCCCTGTTCCCTTCCTCCACAGAATCGGAGTCACCTCCTCCTCCCGACCCGCCAGAGATCCTTGGAGATAACATCTACCAAGTCCAAGAAATCCTAGACTCCCGGCGGCGGAACGGCCAGCTCCAGTACCTAGTGGACTGGGAGGGGTTCGGACCCGAGGAGAGATCGTGGATACCCCGTGACGACATCCTGGACCCGACTCTCCTCGAGGAATTCCACCGCCAACATCCCGAACGCCCAGCTCCCAGAGGTCGTGGTCGTCCCCGTCGCCGTTCTTGGGTGCCAGGAGTCACCCGTGGAGGAGGGGGTGATGTCACACCCTCTGCACGTTCCCTCAGCCCCAATCACCACGATCCTCCACCAACCAGCCAATCACCACCACAACACACCCGTGAACCATCACCAGAATACTAATCACCGTCACCTGCACCAGCAATCACCACACCCTTTATATACTTACCTCTGCCACTCACTCACCGGCTGGTATCGAAGTTGCATGGATGCTTCTCTGTGGATCTTCTCCCCCTCCTGTTATCTCTCCTGTGCTCCTCGTGGATTCTTCCGATGTTCTCCTGTGCTCCTCGTGGATTGCTCTGATGTTCTCCTGTGAAACACGTGAATCGTGTTAGAGGGAAGTGACTATTGCTAACGCTATGATCCTTATGAACTTGAACTCACCTGTTGTGTTTGTTTGAAGATTAGACCACAGAGACCTTTACTCACCTGATTGCACGTGTGTTGAACTGTGCACGTTTGTTAATAAATACCTTGAAAGATACTCACCTTCTCCCTTTGTGTGTGGTCGTGACAAAATGGAATGTGCAGTTATGGGCAAGAAAATGTGCAAATGTATAGATATGTGCAATATCACAGTCACAGTTGAAGTACACAGTTCTGTAATGTGCATAATGTGCAAAAAGTGTCATTTATGTGTGAATGTGTGTAATGTGCATGTCACAGTTCAAAGTTCACAGTTCTCAATTCACAATTCAGCTTTGTTTCCAATTCAAGTAAACAAAAACATTCATTCATTCATTAATTTTGTAGTAGCAGTCCATTGAACAGAAGCCAGCTCTTTGTCTGAATAGAATGCTGTGAAGTCCCCCTTCTTTCCATTGCCACTGTATCCAAAGGTGTTTTTGTAGATGTATCCACAGCAAGTGCACCTGGTGAGCTCAAACTCCACTCTGTATTCTTTCCTCGCTTCTGGACTGACAGATTTCCAGTCAACAATACCTACACAAGTAAAAATAATAATAATAATAATTAAAAAAAAAAAAACTCTGAATTAATGCAATAAACTTTATATTTATTTAAAAAAAAAACTTTAGTTAATAAAATAGTTAAATATATTTATACAGCTCTTTTTACCATACAAGTTGTGTCAAAGCAACCTTACAGTATTAAAATATTAAAATAGGACAATAGTGTGTCAATAATGCAAAAGTTGCAAAGTCAAATTGAAGAGGACTCATCTGGACTCATCTTCCCATGGCCTTGCACCAGCGGCCGTTTAGGCTAGGAGTTATTTCCTGATGATCTGTGTCTGGGGCTCATCTAGTTGACACAGTATCCGCTGACATTCGGCTGTAGGTGTTGATCCACCATCTGCTCTTGGTATGGACTGGATCCAGGGGACTGCTGTGACCATCTGGTCTGGATACATACTGGATCTGGTGGCTATGGTGACCTGGGAATAAGAAACAAACAGACTAATATTAATGTAGATGCAAAAGGTGCAATATGCAAAATTTTGCCACAAAGTCAGATTGGGGAGAACACATCTGGTTTCGCAGTATACATACTGTCCAGCCAGGCAAAGTTGGCTTTTCTTAGAAAACTCTGATGGTTGAAAACTATAACATTTAAAATAACAATTAGTAATATTTATAAGTTTAAAAATGACACATTCAGGCCAGCATATTTAGATGTGCATTAACTGATTAGTGCAGCCAAAATGTTACCAAAAGAAAGTAAAATGTATACATATTGGCTATATATATATATATATATATTTCATTTCAATTACTTTAGTTGCAATTATGAAATGAATTGTTTCTCATTTTTCCAGACCTTGCTTTTATTCATTATATATATATAATATAATATATATATATATATATATATATATATATATATATATATATATATATATATATGCACACATTGACATTGTTTTTATATTTAACATTGTGTTAACCTACTGTACTTTCCATTAAACTGTTACATGTATCCTTGTGTCTGTCTCTGTTCATTTGGTTTCTCCCTCTGTCTTCCCCCGTCAGGTTGTGATCATTTGGTTTAGTCCTTGTCTAATCGTTATCCCCATCACCTGTGTCATATGATTAGTCTGTCTTTATAAGTCTGTCTCTGTTTTCAGTCCCCTGTTGGTCCTTAACGTTGGTTTATATCTTGTGTGTGGAAATACCTCTGTGTTCCTTCTTGTTCCAGTCCAGAAGTCATTAAAAGAGATTATTGTATTGCACGTCGTGTTCAGTCATCTCTCCAACACCAGCACAAGGCTAACAGAAGGACCAACCCAAAACATGACTGCTGATGATAGGCTGTGGAGTTTGCGGCAAGGCGGCTGAGAGTTGGAACGGTATGTGGCAGATTTCATTGAGCTGTACCATCAGGTGAGCTGGCCTGACGCCTCTATCGGCATCGTGTTTCTGTTGGGGCTGGACGAAGATACTATTCGTTGCGATCTCTCTGTTCACGATTTCCCGTTTGTTGAATTGGTCTATATCATTCTTTATTTAAACTGCTCTAATTTCGAGATAGAACAAATAGAGAATGTCAGTCCGATGCATCGTCCAGCCCCCTCAGAAGCACGCCACATCGCATCAGCTCACCCGAAGCCAAGAACCGCCATATACCGATCCAACATCTCAGACCGCCTGCCACACCCCGAACATCCTGAGGTCCTCCAAAGCTCCATAGTCGCCCTCAGTCCAGTAACACTGGCTGCAATGCCCGAGTCTGCACGCAAGATGACTGCAATGCCCGAGTCTGCACGCAAGATGGACGCCGTTCCTGATTTCTCGGCCAAGACGGCCTCTGTTCCTGAGTTCCCGGCCAAGATGGCCGCCAAGCCTGAGTCTCCAGCCAAGAAGGATATCATGGACCTTATGGACACGGCACTGCCAATGGAGTTTACGGCCCCAAAAACCTCTCTCCTGAATCTCCAGAGTCTCCGCTGGTTCCGTCCAGCCGTCCAGAGTCTCCGCTGGTTCCGTCCAGCCGTCCAGAGTCTCCGCTGGTTCCGTCCAGCCCTCCAGAGCGCCCTCCAGTGTCCGCGCCTCCAGAGCGCCCTCCAGTGTCCGCGCCTCCAGAGCCGCCATGGCCACCTGAACTGTCTATCCGGCCATGGCCTCCTGATCTCCCTGACCCGCCATGGCCACCTGAACTGTCTATCCGGCCATGGCCTCCTGATCTCCCTGACCCGCCATGGCCACCTGAACTGTCTATCCGGTCATGGCCTCCGGATCTCCCTGACCCGCCATGGCCACCTGAACTGTCTATCCGGCCATGGCCTCCTGATCTCCCTGACCCGCCATGACCACCTGAACTGTCTATCCGGCCATGGCCTCCTGATCTCCCTGACCCGCCATGGCCACCTGAACTGTCTATCCGGCCATGGCCTCCTGATCTCCCTGACCCGCCATAGCCACCTGAACTGTCTATCCGGCCATGGCCTCCTGATCTCCCTGACCCGCCATGGCCACCTGAACTGTCTATCCGGCCATGGCCTCCTGATCTCCATGATCCACCATGGCTCCCTGATCCGCCCTGGAGGCCTTCCCAGACCGCCAAGTTCCTGTCCTGTAGCGGCCTCCAGGGTGCCCGCCCTCCCTCCCCGGTGGTACTGTCACGGCGCGAGACGCGCCTACCGGGAGGGGGGAGTAATGTTATGTATCCTTGTATCTGTATCTGTTCATTTGGTTTCTCCCTCTGTCTTCCCCTGTCAGGTTGTGATCATTTGGTTTAGTCCTTGTCTAATCGTTATCCCAATCACCTGTGTCATATGATTAGTCTGTCTTTATAAGTCTGTCTCTGTTTTCAGTCCCCTGTTGGTCCTTAACGTTGGTTTATGTCTCGTGTGTGGAAATACCTCTGTGTTCCTTCTTGTTCCAGTCCAGAAGTCATTAAAAGAGATTATCGCATTGCACGTCGTGTTCAGTCATCTCTCCAACACCAGCACAAGGCTAACATAAACGAGTCTTCAACCTTATATTGATCAACAACAGTAACGTTAAACTGATAACGCAAAGTAATTTGCATTATAACAAGCTCGTAATATAGATAATTACGTTATGTAAAGCATAGATAAACATGATGAATTACACCATATCTTACCACCGCCATCTTCTCTTGTCTAAATGAAATTACTTATGTTTAACGAAATTACTTATGTCTAAATGAAATTACTTATGTTTAACGCTAATTGGTCTTCTTCTTCTTAAAGTTTGTTTGGCGGTTTGCAAACAACAGATAAGTGCTTTACCGCCACCTGCTGGACTGGAATGTGAAACAAAAGTTTAACGCTGATTGGCCAATACGGTAAAACTCCTTTCACCAATCAGAAACCTTTTGGCACGCCCCCTATCTTTTGGCACACCCATACCTTTCGGCACGCCCATTGCTCCAGGCTGCAACTACCCCTGTCTCTTGAGGAGTGGATCAAGACAATAATCTGGATAATATTTTCAGCGATTAACAATTTAAATTCTGCTCTCATCCTACTGCACCTCAAACCTACTGTATTCCGTCAGAGAGGACTGCGGTTGCAAACGCATTGTTATTTGGATTACTTTTTTGTAAGGCACCATTTTTGCAATAAATAAATGATTTTGATTGCACTTTCCTGTCTTTCATATTTTTATTACTGTACATAGTTAACGTTAGGTTTAGAGGTATATATTGCAAATGTATTTTGAAATAGGTTGTTTTTTAAATAAAGGTTTCAGAGTCAAGGATATATCAGATATGTATTGTACCTACCCTGTAACTTCGTTGAACAAGGCGGTAACAATCACCACTTTAATTTACAACCTGCAGATGTCACACTTACCCTGTAATTACATGGAACAAGAGTATATTTTCCCAGTAATTTTAAAAAGCTTACGTATAGATACACCAAACTTATGATGTCTTCTAAGTTTTTAACCAATTCCATTAAAAATTATTTGTATATCTGTTTGCTACCTCCATATTACCCAAACGTTCTCTGACAATATAAATACGAAACATACACTGTAACTTCAGTTTACTTACGCAGTTCTTTGCAGGTTGCATATCTGGTTTGTTACCCCCTTATTACCCAAATTTAACATATTTTTTCCTTATACCTACACATATGTACTTTAATAGGTACACTATAAATACAGAAACATACACGTAAATTCAGTATACTTATGTAGTTAATTGCAGGTTGCATATCTGGCTTTTACGGTGGCCGAGAAGTGCAAAACACAACAACAAATCGCAACACAAAAACAAATCTGAAAACCAAATAACAAATCCAGAATCAAAATTACAAATTAGAAAACGCAATATCAAATCTAAAAACAAAACGGCAAACCATAAAACACAATAACAACTCAGGAAACAAAATAGCAAGTCGGAAATCACAACGACAAACAAGAAAACAAAACGGCAAGTCAGTCAAAACGGAAAAGGTAGGTATTTTGTAGTCGCTGCTGATTGGACGGAACTCCTGTCAATCAAGACAACGTGATTCACGAAGCCTCAAATAGTTCAAGGAAGTTCATAGCGGAATACATTGAGTTAGAGAGACAGAACTGCGATTTTTTGGTATTCAGTTACAATAAAATACTTTATTGACATTCTTTATAAAATAATGTATACACGTATACGTAATATACATATGTAGTTGTATAAGTGTTGTTTTTAAAAGATAAAATCCGCTAATATTTGAGGATTAATGTGGTCAGCTATCCTCACCTGCCTTGTTAACATATTTTAGGCTGAAGTTATCATGGTAAAAGTCCGTGTTTGCTATATAAACGACATTGTGGTCTGTTACTAAGGTGACTTCAGCCTCTCTATATAAATATAATTATATAAATATGATATAAATATATATGTGTGTGTGCGTGTGTGTGTTCTTACAACTTTTACGTTAGTCAAGTTCAAACACATCTTAATGTTCATTGTCATTTTACTGATCTCATGGTAAATGTTAAGTTTATTGTCTTACAAGTATATATATTTTAAGATTGAGTGAAAATTAATCTTGTTTAATGTTTTTAATCTTGTGCACCCCTCAATTATTAATATCTAAAATATATATTTGTAGTATATTTTAATTGAAAACAACTTAAAACATTTTTATACATTTAACCATATTTTTTTATGTATGTTGACTTTTGTTATGCACTCATTTACAGCAATCAATTTAGACATTTATAATAAACTATAAAGAATGTTGTCCTTGAACAGTCTCCACTACAGTTTGCTGTGCTCCAGTCACATAGAGCAGAGTGAATTCCCTACTGATCTAGAGAGGAGAAAAGATGAAAGATGCATCAAGTTTTGTTCAATTCACATTTATTTGTATGGCACTTTTTAGTATACACATTGTTTCTAGCAGCTTTACAGAAAATGAATGTATCTACATTACAAATAAGAGTTCTGTTAACAAGTGTATCGGTTTTAAATTATGTTAATATGGCAGAAATTTTCTGAAATTAAGCTATACAAATCATGCAATCAGAAACAATGAACAAATTAAAGCATGATGTGATCATGATGATTACAATGCAAGGAAAATTTATCAGTTTTGTATGTTTATTTAGAGTCTGCTTCATCTGAAGTCCTCTCAAGGGTTGGCATCATCTCTTCACAGGTGCTGGTCATCTGAAGTCTTCATAGAAAAACTGGATATAGTCAGCAGGAGCAATCTATAGATTACATTAACAAATTGTGATGTAATCATACTTGGGAACTGGCACTTTTTTACTTCAGGTGGTTTTTGTTCTGAAAGCAGGATAGAGAAGGAGAATAACAGGCGAAATGGTTAAGTAATGCTCCATCAAATTTCACTCCAGTGGCTTCACTGATCCTTCACACAATAGTTCTTTAGTGGCTATAAAAATATAATAAATATAGTAATAATGTGTTTACAATAAATACTGCTGTAATACAAATTACACAGTATACATTTTTGGAAAAATTGGCCTACCATGATTCTGAAATGAAAACTGCTCGCCTATTTTAACATTTTCATTCTCACTTAGGTCAATCAATAAATCCAGATCTATTAAATAACTCCCTACCCGCCAAAAAAAATCCCATTTAAAAGCCTTAATTACACAACGATGGATAAAACGGCAGGAAGAGAATGCATAACATCCCGTAAATCTACTAATTAAGTGAGAAATAATCTATTAATAATCTGTTTTAATGCAAACGTTAAATTGATTAGCAGTGCTGATAGTATACAGTTGTCACGAATTGAGTCGTCCTGTCATTAACTCTTGCACTACACATCATGGACTTCATTCCCCACAAGCCACTGCACTAATCACTGCATTCACCTGCTCCCTGTTTCTCACTGCACTGATCACTGCTCACACCTGCAGCTCATTCACACACACACCTGCAGCTCATCACACGGACAGCTTATATGCCACTCACACACACAGCTTCTTCGCGAAGTCTTATCGTTCCTCATGGTCGTAATTCTGAGCGTTTCTTCCCGTGTTTGTTTTCCCGTGTGTGTGATTCCTGGACTCCCTCCCGTGTTTGATTCTCGCTGCCAGCCCCGACCTTTCTGCCTGTGTTTGACCACGATTTTTGCCTGCCCCTTTGTGTTTGTTTGTCTCTAATAAATGCTGCGAATGGATCCGCACGTCTCTGACCCTCCCTGTGACAACAGTTCTGTTTTATAAATGTCTTACCGTTTAAAAGTTGATGACAGCGATCTCTTCTGCTGCATCTCTACATCTCTTCTAGAACTGTAGTTCCTGTATGTCTTGATTGACAGGAGTTCCGTCCAATCAGCAGCAACTACGCCGGTCACACAAAATACCTACCTTTTCTATATTGACTGATTTGTCGTTGTGTTTTCTGACTTGTTGTTTTGTTTTTTTATTTGTCGTTGTGATTTCCGACTTGCTATTTTGTTTTCCGGAGTTGTTATTGTGTTTTATGGTTTGCCGTTTTGTTTTTAGATTTGATATTGCGTTTTCTAATTTGTAATGATTCTGGATTTGTTATTTGGTCTTCAGATTTGTTTTTTGTGTTGCGATTTGTTGTTGTGTTTTGCACTTCTCGGCCACCGTAGGCTTGTTACCACCTTATTACCCAAATTTAACATATTGTTCCCTTATACCTACATGCACGTTCTTTATAGGTACACTATAATTACAGAAACGTACACCGTAAATTCAGTTTACTTACGTAGTTCTTTGCGGGTTGTAATCTAAAGCGTTACCAAAAAGAATTTTTTTTCCCCCTCTAGAACTTACAGTTTAAAAGTTATAAGCATAAACATGAGTTACAGCAGGGGTTCTCAATCTTTTTTATGCCGGGGCCCACCTCCTTCTCAGGTAAATTTTGTAAGGCCCTCCTATGCCTGACATTTCCTCTAAAAGTGTTTATTTTTTTAAACTTTTTTATTGACCAAAACATTTGTTTTGCCTTTTCATTCTTCTACTGCATGTTATAAAAAAAAACTCAAACAAACAAACTTTAAATTAAAGCTGAATTTAAAAGAAAACCCTCTGCTGAGTTCTAACTTTTTAACACACATATATATATATATATATATATTTATTTATTCCATGGAATGTCTGGATACTGGATTCTGATTGGCTGGCAGGTGTGCAGTAAAACCGTTTAATGCACAGGTAGTTCCAAGTCAGTTTAATCACCGTTCTATATTAATGCGCTGCTTTAATTGATGCATGCAAAAGCACACACACAGAGAGAGAGAGAGAGAGAGAGAGAGAGAGAGAGAGAGAGAGAGGTCGGAGATCGCATTGTGCTGCCAAACTTCTTGTCAGCGTTTGCCTGCGATCCTTATTTAAATAGCCTAGATACTAGATAGCTACATTATATTCCTCAGCAACAGGGTGGTAAAAC
>NW_027394364.1:0-55048 GCF_049309525.1 Garra rufa | reverse complement strand
TGCTCCGGCTGACATGGACGCTGAGCTGTCAGCTATGCTCCTCCGTGCCGCCAGGGGGATCGGCCTCGAGGTGTCAGATCTACCTCCTGCCGATCCCTCTAGGCTTGGCGACTGGTTCCTGAGGGGGGCGCCTGCGGTTCCGCCGCGCCCTCCCTCCGTTCCATTCTTTCCGGAGGTGCATGAGGAGCTGGTCACCACCTGGCGGGACCGGCCGCATCTACCCTCAAAAGCGTGTGAGCGCTCGTCCGCCCTTGCGGGCCGCGTCTACCGCGCTGCTGGACAGGCTGCCTCTGCCCTCCACGCCATGGCCACCTTACAGGTCTACCAGGCGCAGGCGCTGAAACAGCTGGACGAGGGTGGTCCTGATCAAGAAGTGATGCAGGAACTCCGCGCCGCCACCGACTTCGCCCTTCGAGCGACGAAGGTCACGGCGCGGTCTCTTGGTCAGGTGATGTCCACGGCTGTGGTCCAGGAGTGACACTTGTGGCTCAATCTGGCTCAGATGGCGGACGCCGACAAAGCTCGCTTTCTCGACGCCCCCATCTCCCAGAGCGGCCTGTTCGGCGACACTGTCGAGGATTTTGCCCAGCAATTCTTGGCAGTCCAGAAGCAGACGGAGGCCATCAAACATATCCTGCCCCGCCGCGAAGTCAACATCCCGCCGCCGGTGGCCCCGCCTCCGCCTGCCCGTCGCCGAGGGCGCCCCCCTGCGGCCAGTAGGTCTACTCCAGCTCCCGCCGAGGGTCACGAAGCCGGGATGGCTACCCGGCGCAGAGCCGGCCGCAGGAGAGCGGCGCCGCCCGCCTCTCAGGGACCGGCCAAGAAAACCCCCCGCAAGAAATCTGCGAGGCGTCCCTGATGCGGGCAACCCAGAGGTGGTGGAGATTGCTCTTCGGGGGACAGTGACATCAACTTCCCCACTCCTGGTGGAGGGCCGGGAGCTTCTGTGCACACAGAACTTAACATCGCCGCCGGCCTACGGGTCGGCGGTACCCACTTTTTCACAAAAAGAGCAAATTTCCTCACCTCTGGGGCCTCGGCCCCGAGTTCCCCTCTCGAGCAGAACTTACACTCCTCGACGTCGGACTCGGAGCCCGGCATCGCCAGCGCGGGATCCAGGGAAGAAGGTAAGCGCTGCTTTTCGCGGCCAGACTCTCCCCCAGAACTCAGCGTTCTCTGGGGTCAGTCCCCTTCCCCCCGCCCCCTTAGGCTGCCCCACCGCGGTCACGTCGGTCAAAGTTCCCTTGATACCGCTAGCGAGCCGGTTGAAGGCGTGGCTTCAGCTCCCCAACCCCTCGCGGTGGTTGATACGGACGGTACGTCTCGGCTATGCGATTCAATTCGCCAGGCGTCCGCCCAGGTACAGAGGTGTCCATTTTACTACTGTCCATTCGGACACGCACGCCACTGTCCTGCGTGCGGAGGTTGCAGTCCTACTGGCGAAGGACGCAATCGAGCCAGTCCCTCCAGCCGAGATGAAGTCAGGGTTTTACAGTCCCTACTTCATCGTGCCCAAAAAGAGCGGTGGGTTAAGACCCATCCTGGACCTCAGAGCTCTGAATCGGTCCCTTCTCAGGCTGCCGTTCAAGATGCTCACGACGAGACGCATGCTAACCTGCATTCGTCCCCAGGATTGGTTTGCAGCCATCGACCTGAAGGACGCGTACTTTCACGTCTCGATCCTTCCTCGTCACATCCCTTTCTTCGGTTTGCCTTCGAAGGCCGAGCGTATCAGTACAAGGTCCTCCCATTTGGCCTGTCCCTCTCTCCCCGCGTCTTCACCAAGGTTGCGGAAGCCGCTCTGACCCCTCTTTGGCAGTCGGGGCTTCGCATTCTCAACTATCTCGACGACTGGCTCTTGGTAGCTCACTCACGAGATCTGCTGTGCGAGCAGAGGGACCTAGTGCTCCGGCACCTCAGCCATCTGGGCCTTCAGGTCAACCGAGGAAAGAGCAAACTCTCCCCAGTGCAGAGGATCTCTTTTCTCGGCGTGGAGCTGGACTCGATCAATATGACAGCCCGCCTCACAAACGAGCGTGCGCAGTCGGTGCTGAGATGTCTGGACTTATTCAGACACAAACCAGCGGTCCCTCTCAAAACTTTTCAGAGGCTCCTGGGGCATATGGCAGCTGCAGCCGCGGTCACGCCGCTGGGCTTGCTTCATAATGAGACCGCTTCAGCGCTGGTTACACGATCGAGTCCCAAGACGGGCATGGCACCGTGGCACACTTCGGATTGGCGTTTCCCCGCAGTGTCGCCGCCTTTTCAGCCCGTGGTCAGACCCTGTCTTCCTTCGGGCCGGAGTTCCCTTGGGACAGGTTTCCAGGCATGTCGTGGTGCACACAGATGCCTCCACCACGGGTTGGGGTGCTATATGCAACGGGCAAGCAGCCTCGGGCTCCTGGATAGGACCTCAGCTGCAGTGGCATATCAATTGCCTCGAGTTGTTGACCGTGCTTCTGGCCCTTCGTCGCTTCCGATCGACGCTGCGTCAGAAGCACGTGCTTGTTTACACCGACAGCACTGCGACTGTGGCGTATATTAATCGCCAGGGCGGCCTTCGCTCACCTCGCATGTCACAACTCGCCCGCCGTCTGCTCCTTTGGAGTCAAACGTGGCTGAAATCGCTGCGTGCCATTCACATTCCAGGGGAACTCAACCGTGCAGCGGATCAGCTCTCACGGCAGTCCACCCACCCCGGAGAATGGCGGCTCCACCCCGAGACAGTCCAGCTGATTTGGAGTCGATTCGGCCAGGCTCAGATAGATCTGTTCGCCTCCCCCGAAACCTCCCACTGCCAGCTCTTTTTCTGTCTGACCCAGGCTCCCCTCGGCAGAGACGCCCTGGCACACAGCTGGCCTCCGGGGCTCAAGTACGCCTTTCCCCCAGTGAGCCTCCTTGCACAGACCCTGTGCAAGATCCGGGAGGACGAGGAGAAGGTCTTGCTGGTCGCGCCTTATTGGCCCACCCGGACCTGGTTTCCAGAACTCATTTCCCTCGCGGCAGCCCCTCCCTGGAAAATCCCCTTGAGGAAAGACCTTCTTTCTCAGGGGATGGGCACGATTTGGCACCCGCGTCCCGACCTGTGGAACCTTCATGTCTGGCTCCTGGACGGGACGCGTCAGACCTCGCCGGCCTTCCCCAGGCCGTGAGAAACACCATCATTCAGTCCCGAGCCCCCTCTACCAGGCAGGCTTATGCTCTGAGGTGGGGTCTGTTCGTTGACTGGTGCTCCTCTCGAGATGAGGACCCCCAGAGATGCACGATTGCAGTAGTGCTTTCCTTCCTGCAAGAGAAGTTGGAGCGCAGGCTGTCCCCTTCGACTCTCAAAGTCTACGTCGCTGCTATTGCGGCGTATCATGACGCAGTAGATGGAACATCCCTAGGTAAGCACCCACTGGTCGTGAGGTTCCTTAGAGGTGCCCGGAGACTTAATCCTCCCAGACCGCACCTCATACCCTCTTGGGATCTCTCCGTCGCCCTCCGTGGCCTACGGGACGCCCCATTCGAGCCACTTGCCTCAGTTGAGCTAAAATTTCTGTCTCTTAAGACAGCGCTCCTGACTGCACTGGCCTCCATCAAGAGGGTAGGGGACCTACAAGCTTTCTCTGTCAACGAAACGTGCCTTGAGTTCGGGCCCGGAGATTCTCACGTCACCTTGAGACCCCGGCCCGGTTATGTGCCCAAGGTTCCCACCACGCCCTTCCGCGATCAGGTGGTGAACCTGCAAGCTCTGCCCCCGGAGGAGGCAGACCCAGCTTCTGCGCTGCTCTGCCCCGTTCGTGCTCTGCGTACTTACGTAGACCGTACTCGGCACTTCAGGCGCACCGAGCAGCTCTTTGTCTGCTTCGGAGGTCAGCAGAAAGGGAATGCTGTCTCCAAACAGAGGTTGGCCCATTGGGTGGTAGAAGCCATCTCCCTATCTTACTTATATCAGGGAGAGCCATGCCCCTTAGGTGTTCATGCCCACTCCACTAGGAGTGTTGCCTCATCCTACGCGTTGGCTCATGGCGCCTCACTAGCGGACATTTGTAGAGCTGCGGGCTGGGCGACATCCAACACCTTCGCTAGGTTTTACAACCTCCGCGTAGAGGCCGTATCCTCCCGTGTCTTGACATAAGACTTAGGCGAGCGGGAGGATGGCTGGTGTCGGCTTGCTGCGCCATTCCCACGGGGATCCGTGCGCTATTTCCCAGAATGTTCCCTCCGGCGAACCCTGGGTCCTCCGCGCCCCGCAGTCCGGCCTAGATGCGGAGTAGTCCCTGACTGTGATCCTGCCTGGGTCTCCTTCGCCCCGCAGGTTGTGGCTTAGTTTTTATTATTCCAGCGGAGGAGACCGCTGTTTCCCTCGTGTATCCCTAAAAACCTTTATGGATATATTGAATTATTCTCATTTCCACATGTAAAGATTTCATGTGCTCCGCCCCCCCAACCCATGCTTCAGTACAACTGGCATCCCTGGAAGGGCCCCCTTATTGGGCCTCAGGGCGTTGGGAAGGTTACGTTACACTTCGCCTGCCGGCACGTATACTTGTCAGCACGTGAAGTCGTTGCGTAACGCGGCGTCAGGGTCGTGGCCTTTTCCATAGGGCTAGTTCCCATGTAACGTCGAAGTGATTCGACTGAAGGGGAACGTCTAGGTTACGAAGGTAACCCACGTTCCCTGAAGGAGGGAACGGAGACGTTACATTCCCCTGCCACGCCCTGGCGTCGCGCTGACGCCGGCTCGATCGGCTCTTCAGCAAAAGCCTAACTGAGTGATGCGCGCGGCCATCTTATATACCCGTATGTACGGGGGCGTGGCCGCCGCGCACGTCCACTCGCCAATTTGCAATTGGCCTTTTGATATAAGGCTCAGAGATGATCGGTCTCTCAAGCGAGATCCCATGTAACGTCTCCGTTCCCTCCTTCAGGGAACGTGGGTTACCTTCGTAACCTAGACGTTTCTTCTGCTCCACCATACATTCCTCCTGAACCTCTGAAAGAGGAATGCATAAAGAATATGCAAGAAAAAGGATTGATTTCCACCACCAGAATGACAGAGTGCATAGAACACAACAATTCAGCATCAGAAAAGGGGATCTGCTCAGTCTTTCCAATTTTCTATGAGAAACATGAATATTCAGGAAGATTTGTATACTTTTCAGTTTATTCAGGAAGGAAGGAAAGATGGTGCCTCTTTGGACGGACGAGAGTGTCATTTGACAAATTGATAGGGCACTGGTATTGCCTTTGTAAAGCCACAAAGAAGCAGTATAGATGTCAAGAAAGAGAAGATTTAGTAAAAGAGAGTTCTAGAACAGACAGTGACTTGTCAGGGGACCCCTCTGAAAATGAAGAGATTGGAGTTGGTGTTGTAGGAGAAGGATTGAAGAAGCACCAATTGGTTGCAATGACCAACTATCTCTGGGAAAAAAAACGAATTCCAGAAAATTTGCCACAAGAATTAAGGACTCAGGCAAGTCAGATCCCGAAAAGGTTTGAGCCCACAGAGCAAACATGTCCTTATTGCCCTGGGCCAACCCCACCAGGTCTCACAGAACCTGTGGTTGTCACAAGGAATGCATCAGTTTATGACATATCTTCAGTGAAGAAAGGTTTGTACATTAAATAAAAAAAGCAAACATTAGTAAATGTGCCAAATACCACCCACAAACATGCTTTTTTTCTCTCTTCTAATAAAGGTGTTGCAGTGTGTGTAAAGAATTGCCCGATCTGCAAAACACCAGTCAGGTTTCAAGAGTACACTGCAGGATTTCACAATTTTAACAACAGTATTATTTTGACAACTCGTCTTTGTGCAATGATGACATCTGCTATAAAGGTAAGAAAAAGATTCATTAAAAATGTATACAATTAATTAATTAATTTGGTTTATGTATTAAAATGTTTGAAATTCTTAATTAAAAGTAATAGTTATAAAAATGTTTGCAATTATTAATTAATTAAATATTTTTTATTAATGAATTAATTACAATTATTATTTATTAAAACTGATTTAAAAATTATTAACATTTTGCAGTTGTTATGTACAGTATCTCAAAAATGTCTCTCTCTCTTTTTTAAACACACTTTGAAGACAAACACAGCCATTGGACGATTTCTGTCAATGCTGGAGGACCTCCTTGCAGTAACAATTCACCACAATACCCTGAGGAAAGCCTTTTTTCATTTCTGGGCAATGACCAGATTTACTTATGACTTTTCTTGCATTCGTTGTGGCCATGAGCCACCTATTTTAATTGCAGACAGCAATTGGAAGGTGGCTTTTGATCTACCTGGTAAGTTATTTATTGAAATTACATACTACTAATAATAAGTACATTAGAATTAAATAGGGAAATAATGATAGCCAATTTTCAAATTTGTATTTTTTTTCTTACTAGTCAATCTCCTGAAGAGGCCTTGTACTGAGAATGTTGAACAAAGTGACCTCAGTGTCAATGTCGATGAGAGATGGTCTTCATTAGAAAAGGAGCTAATTTGTGTTGGTTTCTGTTATGGTAAAAAAAAAAACACACGAACAAACATTGATTTATGGTGTATGTTATGATCAAATGAATTGTCATTAAAATACTACAGAAATGACAAGATAAATAATGTGGCCCTTCTCCCTATATCATAGAAACAAAGGAGAGAAACCCTTTCTCCAGTGACCTATCCTATTCATCTTTTGCCCCCTGGCTTGGATCATCCTGCAGAGCTGGAACAGTTGTTCCAAAAGCAGAGATCCTCAAAGGGTTTTCAGACCGTCTAAGTGACAAGTCCCCTCCTGTACATTCACATGCTGTTGAAGACACAGTACTAAAACTGATTGAATCAAAAAAGGTATTTTTCCACCATATTTATTTCTTTTAAACATGTTATTTTGAAGTAAAAAATAAGTTTTACATTTCTTCTTCAAGCCGTCCAAAAACGAGCTGCTGGCAGCATGTGCACAGCTTGGAGTATCTGCTGCTGGCTCTGCCTCTGACATAATTAATCGCTTGGAGGAGCTACTTCTTTACAAAGACGTTTACCCTAAAATGTTCATTAAACTACAAAAAACTGGAAGTATGGCAACTATGCAATTTTGTATGTTGTACATTGAAGGAGAAATGTATTAGCTTTTGTCAATTATTTTTTAGGTGGCGTTCTTCATGTTGGCTGCCCACATGCTGTCGTGTATTGTTGTTTCCCTCTTTGGTGGCAAGAGTCAGCAAGGGACCACGTCGATGCGCTTCTGAGTTTAAAAACTCCACCAACCATATATTTCAGATGTGGCTGGGCGTGTTGCAAGACATGCAAATAACAGAACTCGGCAGGCATTTTTCAGACCTTTTGATGGCCGACTCTGTGAAGCCACTGCTGAAAATGTGGCCAAGGCCTCAGCCAAGGAGCTTGTCGTGAATTTACAATGGGTAAAAACCATGAAGGAAGGTGGACGTGTCCACAGTGAAAATGATGGTGCCACAGAATCACTAGACAAACCTCACCCCATCACTGGAACCTCAGATAGATTTTCTTTGTATGACCGCTTTCATCAGCGTAATCAAAAACAGGAAAAAGAGAAACTGAGAAGCCTTGACCTTGTCCCAGAACTTACTGGACTCATCAACTCTTCCATGGCAGAACAACTTAATCGAGAACTCGCCAATTCTCGATATTTCCTGTGTCAGCTTAAAGATGTCCATTTCATGTTTGCACTTCGTTTGGTGTTCCATTTACACAACACACAAATTAACAGATCATTTATGGACAAAATGGTAAGACAGACGCAAGGATCAGCTGAAGTTGGTCCAGATGGAAGACTGTGCCTCTTCACTGCATGTGAGACTAATAGAAATCTTATTTTAAATTGTGCATTTAAGCTTTTAAAGGTCCCATATCGTACACATTTCTGGAGGTTTATTTTATTTGTTGATGTCCTTAAGAATATATATTTGCGGTATAAGTGCCAAAATCCATCTCAATATATTTTTACAGCTCCTTTTTTAGGAGCTCTGTCAAAAACAGGTCGATTTTGGCCCATCTAATTAATATTCATGAGCCTCTCTTCTGATTGGCCTGTTGTTTTCTGAGTGACGCACAACCAGGCCAATCACAGGTAACTACGGTCATGTATGCTGTAAGCGTAAGCGAGCTCAGAGCAATAGAGAGAGCTGATACTCAACAGGATATTTTAGAATGATCATTAATGTTTTTTCTTTTACAAACACCGAATGCAGTAGGCTACATAACTGTTGCTTTAATAAAGCCCCTTTCACAATGCGCGCTGATTCTGGAAAATTACGGGAACTGTGTGAACCAAAGCCAGAACCTAAAGGCATTGTTGTAGTAATGATGCACGTTATCAAGCGACTCTTCACAACGAAAAATAACATTACATGCAAAGTGGAATGAAGCAGCGATCATCAGGCAGAGCCAGCTCCTCACTATCAGCGCTGAAGCACAGTTTGTTCAGGTTAGTTTCAGTTTAGTGAAACGTACGCGTCGCATTACATCTCACATCCAAACGTCACATGTCTTTATGGTTTGTGTGTAAAGCATGCACAGATTCCGGAAAACAACTGTGAATGAACCAAATTAAACAATTCCGGAACAAATCGTGGGACACATTATCCGTGTATTTACCGGAATCGCTGTGTGAAAGAGGCTGAAGTTGACGTGCCGCTGGTCTCTTATATTAACGTTGTTCTGAAGCCTGTGTAATGATCGTAGCTTGACATCTATCGACTGAACAGGGTTTTCTCAACTTGTTTTCCTGTTGTTGTTGCTCAATGGAATGGATGCGTTGTTGTCTGGGGGTTTGACAAAAGGAGGGTGGGACGTTGGTTTGTGACTGAAGGCGGTGACTTGAGTCGATCGGACGTCACATCGTTACGGAAGTCACAGCTGCTCGTGAAAATGAACAGCTACTTTAAGCAGGCTGTGTGCAGTTTACTGTGGATTGACTGTTTTGAAACTCATATGGTAGTTAGATAGCCCCTAGACCTTAGTTATCATGAAAAAAGCCAGGAAATTTGGATTTTGACGATATGGGACCTTTAAGTTGTGTAAATTCTAATGTAATCGGTGTGTATTGTTACAGATAGAGGCACTCACTCAACATTGCAGAATCCTGAGTGTATCAAAGGAAAAAAGAAAGAATTAATCTCAGAGGAAGGACAACGCTTTAGCACATCACTTTTCCCCATCTTGAAGGAAAACAAGGTTTGTTGCAAGTATTGACTTTTGTTTTAGCACAAATATATTTTTAGTTTCAAATTGTAATAATAATTGTATTATCATTATACATGTTATTATTTGCTTGTAGGCTAAGCTTACTGAATTGTTGTCACGTATCTGGTCTATCCTGTCATCATGTACTCTTGCACCACACTTCATGGACTTCATTTCCCACAAGCCACTGCACTAATCACTGCATTCACCTGCTCTCACTTTACTGATTACCGCTCACAGCTGCACCTCATCACACTGACTGCATTTAAGCTTCTCCCACACACAGCCACTCGGTGAAGTCTTATTGTTCCCTATGGTCTGTATTTCCGAGCGTTTCTTCCCGAGTTTGTTTTCCCTGTGTTTTGATTCCTGGACTCCCTCCCGTGTTTGATTCTTGCTGCCAGCCCTGACCTTTCTGCCTGTTTTTGAACACGATTTCTGCTTGCCCCTTTGTGTTTGTTGTGTTTGAAATAAATGCTGCAAATGGATCCGCACGTCTCTGACCCTCCTTGTGACAGAAGACTTCGCCGCACCAGGATCCAGCAGCCTTATCCCACCACCAGCGCAAACATGGACCCAGTCAACCAGCTACTTAATCTGCGACAGGGAGATCTACCCATTGATGAATATGTTCACCAGTTTTGTGAGTTGTCCAAGGAACTACCATTTTACGATGAAGCGTGGCTTAGGGGCCTATTTCGTTATGGACTTAATGAACCTGCTAAATCTATGCTGCCTGGAGGGGAATTTAACTGCTCGCTACAGGACTGTATGCAGTATGCGCTGTTGCTATGTGGCTCACCGTTAACTGTGGGTGTTTTAGAGGAGCCACAGCACAAGATGTCTGCCCTTCCAGAGCCTGTTCACAACATGGCTGCCACGCCAGAATCTGCACCCAAGGTGGCTGCCGCCACGCCCAAATTTGCACCCAAGACTTATCAAAGATTAATGTCTAGCGTGGAGGACCCACCGCTGCTGTCGGCTCGAGCAGCTGGTCTCCCAACCAGCCTTCCAGAGCCTCCGCTGGTCCCGCCCGGCCTTCCAGAGCCTCCGCTGGTCCCGCCCGGCCTTCCAGAGCCTCCGCTGGTCCCGCCCGGCCTTCCAGAGCCTCCGCTGTCTCAGCCCAGTCTTCCAGAGCCTCCGCTGTTTCAGCCCGGCCTTCCAGAGTCTCCGCTGGTTCAGCCCGGCCTTCCAGAGTCTCCGCTGGTTCCGTCCGGCCTTCCAGAGTCTCCGCTGGTTCCGTCCGGCCTTCCAGAGTCTCTGCTGGTTCCGTCCGGCCTTCCAGAGCCTCCGCTGGTTCCGCCCGGCCTTCCAGAGTCTCCGCTGGTTCCGCCCGCTGGTTCCGCCCGGCCTTCCAGAGTCTCCGCTGGTCCCGCCCGGCCTTCCAGAGTCTCCGCTGGTCCCGCCCGGCCTTCCAGAGTCTCTGCTGGTCCTGCCCGGCCTTCCAGAGCTTCCGCTGGTTCCGCCCAGCCTTCCAGAGCCTCCGCTGGTTCCGCCCAGCCTTCCAGAGCCTCCGCTGGTTCCATCCAGTCGTCCTGAAATTCCTGTCTGCCCGGTTCTGGTCACGGAGGCCATGTATGGACTGTGTGGGTTCCCACCCGCCCTCCCTGCTGCTCCAGTCCCGCCACCTCTGTCTCCTGACAGTCCCTCTGCTCACCCACATCCCACCTTCGGTGCAGAGGACTCGCAGTGGGATTGCCAGTCTCCATCGATGTCCAGACTGAAGGATCCCTCACCATCACCTCCAGTCTCAGAGTCCCGGACTCCACCTCGGCCCTCCGACCCTGCGGCTCCACCCCGGCTCTGTGCTCCCTCGTCTCCGTTGTCAGTCGTCGCCCCACCTTCGCCTCTGGACTCTACTCCTCCGGCTGCGCCTCGTCACTCCGTCCTGCCGGCTCTGTGGACCTCCTCCCTCCAGTGGGCACAGCCTCGATCCTCTGTCACTCCGGCTCCGCTGCGTGCCTCCGGACCTCCATCTCCGCCGGGGTCGCCAGAGCCTTGGGTTCCGCCTTGGTCCTCCGGATCCTCTGTGTCACCCAGGACCATCGACTCTCCAGTTTCGCCTCGGGCTCCACCGGCTCCACCTCCGTCGGTCGGCCCCAGGCAGGAGCCAACCCTTCCTCCACCATGGCTTCTCCCTCCGTCGGCTCCGCCTCAGTTCGTGGTTCCAGTACCCCTACATGGACCTGGCCCTCCATCCCTCCCCCTGTTCCGCCTCCGCTCCACCACCCTCCAGGTTGTATTAGGTGGTTAGAGCGTCTGGAAGCCGCTCCTTGGGGAGGGGCTCTGTCACGTATCTGGTCTATCCTGTCATCATGTACTCTTGCACCACACTTCATGGACTTCATTTCCCACAAGCCACTGCACTAATCACTGCATTCACCTGCTCTCACTTTACTGATTACCGCTCACAGCTGCACCTCATCACACTGACTGCATTTAAGCTTCTCCCACACACAGCCACTCGGCGAAGTCTTATTGTTCCCTATGGTCTGTATTTCTGAGCGTTTCTTCCCGAGTTTGTTTTCCCTGTGTTTTGATTCCTGGACTCCCTCCCGTGTTTGATTCTTGCTGCCAGCCCTGACCTTTCTGCCTGTTTTTGACCACGATTTCTGCTTGCCCCTTTGTGTTTGTTGTGTTTGAAATAAATGCTGCAAATGGATCCGCACGTCTCTGACCCTCCTTGTGACAATTGTACTCCACTGTGCAAAATGATATGTCTGTCCTTGTGCAAATTGACAACTGTATAATAACAGTTAAGGACCTACAGACAATCTATCCAGCACAGTCTATTTCACTTGAATCAGAAGACATCCTACCTAACCAACCATGGCTGACTGATGATGTATGTACGGTACTTATTTGTATGTTAATGTGTGTGTGTAAGAAAAAACATATTAACACATTTTTATCTGTAATAGGCTGTTAATACTAGAGTAGCACAGCTTGCATCTACAACACCCAATGTGAGTATATATACTAGATCTTTTTAGATATTTAAAAAGAATTACTTATTGCATTATTTATAACTTTCTGAAAGGTCGTGATGCTCCCGACATTTATATTTATTTGCTGGTGGAGAGACTGGATCACTCAAAAAAAAAATATCCCCTCGAAATTTATCATGCTTGAAGGTATACATTTCTTGCACGTGTATATATGTATGAATTTATTGACTGTTTTATAATTAATGTTAATAATTTTACTGAATGTATTTTTTTATTTTGAAAAGAACCTTAAAACCAGTGACACTGTAGTTTTTCCTCGATGTGTCAGTCGCAAAGAGAACCCTGAGATCGGGGACCACTTCATTATGTGGGTTAGTTGAAATATTGAGATCCTACGAATAGCTTTTAACATGAACTATTTTCTGTGTATTTTAAGTATATTTATTTTTCCTTTTTCATATTTTTATAGGTGTTATGTGGTCAAAGTCATGAGCTCCGGGTGTTTGATTCCATGGGGCTTTACAAAGACATACCAAAACAACATATGGAAATACTTTGGTAATATGTTTGGCCTCCTTCTTTTTAAAGTTTCTGTGCTTCAGCATAAATAGCCATATATATAAAGCACATTGACCATACAGCCAATGTATATTAAATTAAAAGTATTAAAAGTATTTTTGTGTACTGTTATGTGATACTGTAACCATCTGTGACTTCTATTATTTATCTTTGACTAGTCTATTACATAGTGTACAGTATATTTCACATTAATATAAAGGTAGGGTAATTTTAATTGATATTCAATATAAATGAGCAGTCTATTAGAATGCATTTTATTTCATTCAGATCTGCATTGCCTAATTCTGTTCATTTCCTAATGTTTTTGTCTGTCTCTATGCATCATTTTTTTCACCAGTCATGCCTTCAGTAACACATGGAATCTTGCTGATTGGACAATCTCTTATCCACCACAGTGGCTTCAGAGCCAGATGGATGTAAACAACTGTGGAGTGTTTGTATGCACTGTAAGAATGTAATAAATATGATGTTTTATGCTTGTAATAAATTTGTACTGTAAGCTCTCTTTTTACAAAATTGTTTTTATTTCATCAGTTGAGTGGCACAGTTAAAGACACACTGATTAATACACCACTAACATGTTATCTTTCATTTTTGTTCACCTTAAACAGATGGCAGAGATGGAGCTGAAGGGGTACACTCTGACCAAAGAGAGCATTGGTCTGTCACAAACACAATATCTACGAGAATACCATGCAACAGTCTTAGTAAAAGATGTTGTTGTAGAGGTTAGTTGTCCTATTTGTAAAGATTGCTTTTTTGAATGTTTGAGACTACTAATTGACAGGAACAGAACATTACTAACAATATTGTTTTTCACTATAGGACTCAATGAAAAACCCAGAAAAACCAATGCAATGCATGGCTGGTGACTTGCGTGTGTGCTGTTTCCAAAAAGTGGGCGAAGGGTAGGCCTTCTTGCCTTTTTTTTGTTTTTTTTGTTAATATAATCTTAGTTAATACATGTATTATTCAATGTGTATCTAATTTACATTACCAGGCCATTGTACCCCAGTGTTGTAAAGATCCTGTGGGTACAGTGTGACTTGTGTTTGGGCTGGCTACACACAGATTGTGCTGGAGTGAAAGAAGCTGAGGCCAAAAAAGGAACTTTTAAATGTGGATGTGGATGTGATTTGACACAGCCATACGCCTTTGATAGGTAAGTTTAAGTTGGAAAGATTATTTCTTTCATACAAAAAAAGATTGTTCCATTATTAAAAAACATGGAGTTGGATCATGGTTTATCCCAGGATTACATTTTATTTTTATTTTCACCTAAATACCATGCTGGAAAAAACCTTTTGTGGTGCACCTGGCTCATTGTCATTTTCTCTTAAGATGATTAGCAACTATTCTATACCAAAGTCCCTTTAGAGCAAGTAATTTAAATCGTCTCATAAATGTGGTTTCTTTTGCTCAAATACCATTAAAAAAGCTTGTTTTTCAAGCTCGATCAGCCAGTGCACATGCACAGCCCTAAGTGTGCATCTCAGATTGTTAACTGTTTCTACAGCAACTGAGAATTCTAACAGCAGCTGCAGTGATGTGATGATGATTAGCTATTGGCTCTTTTATTCAGATTGGCCATACTGAGCTTTGCATTTTTCCCCATTCAAAACTTCAGGAGTGACAAGTCTTGGGTATTCTGTAGTCTTTGTTCTATACCGTGTTTTTTTTTGTTCTTTGCCATGTCATAACCTGATTTTGATCAAATTTACATAATTGTTTGTTTGTAGCACTCAGAAGGCTTTGAGACTTGGAATTGAGAACATAATCTCAGATGAGGACATACAAGTGAGTATCAAATCATAAACATTTTTGAACACACACACAAACACGTTATATTTTTAATGTTTTTTTTTTTTTTAAAGAAGTCTCTTCTGTTTATCAAGCCTGCATTTATTTGATCCAAAGTGCAGCAAAAACAACTACATTTTGAAATATTTGTTCTCTTTAAAATAACTGTTTTCTATTTGAATATATTTAAAAAATGTATTTTATTCCTGTGATTTCAAAGCTGAATGTTTAGCATCATTACTCCAGTCACACGATCCTTCAGAAATCATTCTAATATTATGATTTCCTACTAAAAAAACATTTATAGTTGTTATTGTTATTGTTGTTGTTATTATTATTATTATTATTATTATTATTATTATTATTATTATTATTATTATGTTGAAAACAGCCGAGTAGACTTTTTTTTTAGGTTTCTTTGATGAATAGAAAGTTCTAAAATAGAAATCATTTGTAACATTATAAATGTCTTTATCATCACTTTTCATCAATTTAAAGCATTCTTGCTAAATAAAGTTTCTGTAATTTTGGTGTAGCGTATAATGTTACAAAAGCTTTTTATTTCAGATAAATGCTGATCTTCTGATCTTTCTATTCAAATAATTCTGAAAAAATTTACTCAACTGTTTTAAATATTGATGATAATAATAATAAATGTTTTTGAGCAGCAAATCAGCACATTAGAATGATTTCTTAAGGATCATGTGACTGGAGTAATGATGCTGAAAATGGAACTTTGATCACATGAATAACATTTTTAAATAAATTTAAATAGAAAGCAGTTATATTAAATAGTATATATATTTTACAATTTTACTGTTTTTGCTGTACTCTGGATTAAATAAATGCATGCTTGGTGAGCAGAAGAGAAGTCTTTAAAAAAAAAACATTTTTAACAGACTTTTATTCCCACAGGCTTTACATAAAGCTTTTCACAGTGAGGCTCTCAAATCCTGCCGATTTTACATGTGGAAGCATCCTGAGACATCAATGAAATTCAAGCAGCACTTAAAGCCACAACAGTGCCATTTCAGTCAAAGTGATGTAAGAAGCGAAAGTTTCACATTTTACTTGCTGTATATTTTGAGTTATATTACCACCAGACCGATTCCTTATCCTAAATTATTTAATATTCTCATGTTTAATATTTAATCAAACTTGCTGACAAAATAAAGAGAGCGGTGGATGCAGATGAAGATTTTGAAAACCTAAACTACATCTTTGATGTCATGCTTCCAGAGGTTGGTGGTAATTGTGATTAATGTTGGTTGTTGTTATTGAATGTTTGGTGGTAACATCTTTTCTTTTCTTTTTTTTAAGGTGACTATACTTGTTCTACAAAGACTGGAAAATATTTGCCGCTATGCGGCTGAAGTTTTAATGGCCTCTGGCATGGTTAAGTTTCACTGAATTGAGCTTTGCAAAACCAGCTACCGATTAAAGAAAATTGCCATTGCTTTAACTAACACGCTTGTTGAATGTCTTTTCTGTCTGGGCTTGCTGAAAAAGGTATAAACAGTACATTCTATATGCTACCATTGACTGACATTGGGGGTTAGTTTACAATAACAACTACTAATTCAACTAAAATATAGATATCATTTAATAATGTCATAAGAGGTTCCCAAACATGGCTTTAATATTTAAAAAGAATAATTTATAGACTTATGCAAAAATAAATTAAACTATTTACTAACAATGTGAAAAGTAATTTGTTGTGGAGATGCCTGAATGTTTTGTTAAATTATTTGACTTTCTGTAGCCACATTATACTAGAGATACAGTTTAATACAGTATCTACAGACCCACATTACTCTGCATTGTGAAGAGCCAATGTCAAGTTCCAGTACACTTCTGAATGGTTGGTGCCAGTTGTCATAAAGCCTTTCTGAATGGTAGGTGTCACTTTATAATGGTTTTTGAAATAAATTTTCATGCACAATTATCTGAAATGCCTGGTAAGTGTCAATTAGTGATAGCAGCACATACCTTCTGCAGGTTGGTACAAATTTAACATTACAATTATGGTCACCTATCTGTCTTTTATAATTCGAAATGACACAGCGGAACTGTACATTCTATGCAAAGAAGGGGAAAATGTGAAATCCTGTCAAAAAATGTATTTAGAATATGTATTTAAATAGATTGCAAAAAGAAAAAAAGTTGGCTATATAAAACAAAACGTAAAATAAACCTAAGTACATATGTAAATACACAACACAAATATTGAAAACATGAAAAAGCGTAATGGGTGTTGTACGAAATAATTAATGTAATTAACCCAATGTTTGATAGAAATGTCATAAATATAAGTTCGGCCGTTAAATGCGTGTGTTACACGGTCTACGTTAAACTCCAGCTGACAGCGACAGTGTCACTCGCGGTGCCAGTGTGCCACAGCAGTGGCATGTTCCGTGACAATGACACTGACATAATGCATCGGCAGTTTGGCACATGTCACAAGTGTCACTGGCACATGCCACTCTGCGGTGACACATGTCAGTAAAAACCGGAAGTGTCACTCGAGTGACAGTGACACTGACATAATCCATCGGCACGTCACAAGTGTCACTGGCACTTGCCACTCTGCGGTGACACATGTCACTGAAAACCGGAAGTGTCACTCGATGTGCCACTGAGCAGTGGCATGTGCCAGTGGTTTCCGTGCGTCAGATGCCATGTCACTTGATGTTAATACCGCCTCTCCTTTATTGTCATAATTGCATGATATAAACTCATTATTCTGACTTTTGTGTCATAATTGCATTAGGTAAACTCACTATTCTAACTTTTGTTTTATAATGGCATGATATGATTTCACTATTCTGACTTTATTGCATGATATAAACTCACTATTCTAACCTTTGTGTCATAGTTGCATGATATAATCTAAGTATCCTGTCTTTTTTTTGTCATAGTTGCATGATATAAACTCACTATTCTGACTTTTGTGTCATAATTGCATTATATAAACTCACTATTCTGACTTTTGTTTCATAATTGCATGATTTAAACTAAGTATTCTGACATTTTTGTCATAAAATCAATATTCTGACTTTTTTGACATATATGCATGATATAAACTCAATATTCTGACTTTTGTGTAATAATTGCATTAGGTAAACTCACTATTCTGACTTTTGTTTCATAATGGCATGATATGATTTCACTATTCTGACTTTATTGACATAAATGCATGATATAAACTCACTATTCTGACTTTTGTTTCATAATTGCATGATATAAACTCACAATTCTAACCTTTGTGTCATAATTGCATGATATAAACTAAGTATCCTGACTTTTTTGGTCATAATTGCATGATATAAACTCACTATTCTGACTTTTGTGTCATAATTGCATGATATAAACTCACTATTCTGACTTTTGTGTCATAATTGCATGATAAAAACTGACTATTATGACTTTTGTTTCATAATTTCATTATATAAACTCACTATTCTGACCTTTGTGTCATAATTGCATGATATAAACTCAATATTCTGACCTTTGTGTCATAATTGCATTAGGTAAACTCACTATTCTGATTTTTGTTTCATAATGGCATGCTATGATTTCACTATTCTGACTTTTGTTTCATAATGGCATGATATGATTTCACTATTCTGACTTTATTGACATAATTGCATGATATAAACTCACTATTCTGACTTTTGTGTCATAATTTCATTATATAAACTCAATATTCTGACCTTTGTGTCATAATTGCATTAGGTAAACTCACTATTCTGATTTTTGTTTCATAATGGCATGCTATGATTTCACTATTCTGACTTTTGTTTCATAATGGCATGATATGATTTCACTATTCTGACTTTATTGACATAATTGCATGATATAAACTCACTATTCTGACTTTTGTGTCATAATTGCATGACATAAACTCACTATTCTGACCTTTGTTTCATAATTGCATGATATAAACACACTATTCTGACTTTTGTGTCATAATTGCATTATATAAACTCACTATCCTGACCTTTTTTTCTTAATTGCATGACATCAACTCACTATTCTGACCTTTGTGTAATAATTGCATTATATAAACGCACTATTCTGACTTTTATTTCATAATTGCATGACATAAACTCACTATTCTGACCTTTGTTTCATAATTGCATTATATAAACTCACTATCCTGACCTTTTTTTCTTAATTGCATGACATCAACTCACTATTCTGACCTTTGTGTAATAATTGCATTATATAAACGCACTATTCTGACTTTTATTTCATAATTGCATGACATAAACTCACTATTCTGACCTTTGTTTTATAATTGCATTATATAAACTCACTTTCCTGACCTTTTTTTCTTAATTGCATGACATCAACTCACTATTCTGACCTTTGTGTAATAATTGCATTATATAAACGCACTATTCTGACCTTTTGTGTCATAATTGCATTATATAAACTCACTATCCTGACCTTTTTTTCTTAATTGCATGACATCAACTCACTATTGTGACCTTTGTGTAATAATTGCATTACATAAACGCACTATTCTGACTTTTGTTTCATAATGGCATGATATGATTTCACTATTCTGACTTTATTGACATAAATGCATGAAATAAACGCAATATTCTGACTTTTGTTTCATAATGGCATGATATGATTTCACTATTCTGACTTTATTGACATAAATGCATGAAATAAACTCACAATTCTAACCTTTGTGTCATAGTTGCATGATATAAACTAAGTATCCTGACTTTTTTGGTCATAATTGCATGATATAAACTCACTATTCTGACTTTTGTTTCACAATGGCATAATATGATTTCACTATTCTGACTTTATTGACATAAATGCATGATATAAACGCACTATTCTGACTTTTGTGTCATAATTGCATGATATAAACTCACTATTCTGACCTTTGTGTCATAATTGCATGACATAAACGCACTATTCTGACTTTTGTTTCATAATTTCATTATATAATCTCACTATTCTGACTTTTTTGTCATAATTGCATGATAAAAACTGACTATTATGACTTTAGTTTCATAATTTCATTATATAAACTCACTATTCTGACTTTTGTGTCATAGTTGCATGATATAAACTCACTATTCTGACCTTTGTGTAATAATTGCATTATATAAACTCACTATCCTGACCTTTTTTTCTTAATTGCATGACATCAACTCACTATTCTGACCTTTGTGTCATAATTGCATGATATAAACTCACTATTCTGACTTTTGTTTCATAATGGCATAATATGATTTCACTATTCTGACTTTATTGACATAAATGCATGATATAAACTCACTATTCTGACTTTTGTTTCATAATTGCATGATATAAACTAAGTATCCTGACTTTTTTGGTCATAATTGCATGATATAAACTCACTATTCTGACTTTTGTGTCATAATTGCATGATATAAATTCACTATTCTGACTTTTGTGTCATAATTGCATGATAAAAACTGACTATTATGACTTTTGTTTCATAATTTCATTATATAAACTCACTATTCTGACCTTTGTGTCATAATTGTATGATATAAACGCGCTATTCTGACTTTTTTTTTCTTAATTGCATGACATAAACTCACTATTCTGACCTTTGTGTCATAATTGCATGATATAAACTCACTATTCTGACTTTTGTTTCATAATGGCATAATATGATTTCACTATTCTGACTTTATTGACATAAATGCATGATATAAACTCACTATTCTGACTTTTGTTTCATAATTGCATGATATAAACTCACAATTCTAACCTTTGTGTCATAATTGCATGATATAAACTAAGTATCCTGACTTTTTTGGTCATAATTGCATGATATAAAATCACTATTCTGACTTTTGTGTCATAATTGCATGATATAAACTCACTATTCTGACTTTTGTGTCATAATTGCATGATAAAAACTCAATATTCTGACCTTTGTGTCATAATTGCATTAGGTAAACTCACTATTCTGATTTTTGTTTCAGAATGGCATAATATGATTTCACTATTCTGACTTTTGTTTCATAATGGCATGATATGATTTCACTATTCTGACTTTATTGACATAATTGCATGATATAAACTCACTATTCTGACTTTTGTGTCATAATTGCATGACATAAACTCACTATTCTGACCTTTGTTTCATAATTGCATGATATAAACACACTATTCTGACTTTTGTGTCATAATTGCATTATATAAACTCACTATCCTGACCTTTTTTTCTTAATTGCATGACATCAACTCACTATTCTGACCTTTGTGTAATAATTGCATTATATAAACGCACTATTCTGACTTTTATTTCATAATTGCATGACATAAACTCACTATCCTGACCTTTTTTTCTTAATTTTGCAATTCTGGCTTTATTGCTCACAATTGCGGGTTTATATCATCCATTCCTGAGAAAGAAAGCCTGAATTATGAGTTTATATTGCAATTCTGGCTTTATTTCTCACAATTGTGAGTATATATATGACCCATTTCTGAGAAAGAAAGCCTGAATTATAAAAATTATATTGCAATTCTGGCTTTATTTCTGACAATTGTGAGTATATATCATCCATTTCTGAGAAAGAAAGTCTGAATTATGAGTTTATATTGCAATTATGGCTTTATTTCTCACAATTGTGAGTTTATGTTATCCAATTTTGATAAAGAAAGCCTAAATTATGAGTTTATATTGTAATTCTGGCTTTATTGCTCACAATTGCTAGGTTATATCATCCATTTCTGAGAAAGAAAGCCTGAATTATGAGTTTATATTGCAATTCTGGCTTTATTTCTCACAATTGTGAGTATATATCATCCACTTCTGAGAAAGAAAGCCTGAATTATGAGTTTATTTTGCAATTCTGGCTTAATTTCTCACAATTGTGAGTATATATCACCCATTTCTGAGAAAGAAAGCCTGAATTGTGAGTTGATATTGCAATTCTGGCTTAATTTCTCACAATTGTGAGTTTATGTTATCCATTTTTGAGAAAGAAAGCCTAAATTATGAGTTTATATTGTAATTCTGGCTTTATTGCTCACAATTGCTAGGTTATATCATCCATTTCTGAGAAAGAAAGCCTGAATTATGAGTTTATATTGCAATTCTGGCTTAATTTCTCACAATTGTGAGTTTATGTTATCCATTTTTGAGAAAGAAAGCCTAAATTATGAGTTTAAATTGTAATTCTGGCTTTATTGCTCACAATTGCTAGGTTATATCATCCATTTCTGAGAAAGAAAGCCTGAATTATGAGTTGATCTTGCAATTCTGGCTATATTTCTCACAATTGTGAGTATATATCATCATTTTTTTGAGAAAGAAAGCCTGAATTATGAGTTTATATAGCAATTCTGGCTTTAATGCTCACAATTGTAAGTTTATATCATCCATTTTTTTAGAAAGAAAGTCTTAATTATGAGTTTATATTGCAATTCTGGCTTTAATGCTCACAACTGGAAGTTTATATCATCCATTGTTGAGAAAGAAAGCCTGAATTATCAGTTCATATTGCAATTCTGGCTTTATTTCTCACAATTGTGAGTATATATCACCCATTTCTGAGAAAGAAAGCCTGAATTATGAGTTTATATTGCAATTCTGGCTTTATTTCTCACAATTGTGAGTATATATCACCCATTTCTGAGAAAGAAAGCCTGAATTATGAGTTTATATTGCAATTCTGGCTTTATTTCTCACAATTGTGAGTTTATGTTATCCATTTTTGAGAAAGAAAGAAAGCCTCAATTATGATTTTATATTGCAATTCTGGCTTTATTTCTCACAATTGTGAGTATATATCACCAATTATGAGTTTATATTGCAATATATATACTGGCTTTAATGCTCACAATTGTAAGTTTATATCATCCATTTTTGAGAAAGAAAGCCTGAATTATGAGTTTATATTGCAATTCTGGCTTTAATGCTCACAATTGTAAGTTTATATCATCCATTTTTGAGAAAGAAAGTCTTAATTATGAGTTTATATTGCAATTCTTTTTTATCATCCATTGTTGAGAAATAAATCCTGAATTATGAGTTTATATTGCAATTCTGGCTTTAATGCTCACAATTGTAAGTTTATATCATCCATTTTTGAGAAAGAAAGCCTGAATTATGAGTTTATATTGCAATTCTGGCTTTATTTCTCACAATTGTGAGTTTAAGTTATCCATTTTTGAGAAAGAAAGCCTGAATTATGAGTTTATATTGCAATTCTGGCTTTATTTCTCACAATTGTGAGTTTAAGTTATCCATTTTTGAGAAAGAAAGCCTGAATTATGAGTTTATATTGCAATTCTGGCTTATAAACTCACAATTGTAAGTTTATTTCAACCATTTTTGAGAAAGAAAGCCTGAATTATGAGTTTATATTGCAATTCTGGCTTTAATGCTCACAATTGGAAGTTTATATCATCCATTTTTGAGAAAGAAAGCCTGAATTATGAGTTTATATTGCAATTCTGGCTTTAATGCTCACAATTGGAAGTTTATATCATCCATTGTTGAGAAAGAAAGCCTGAATTATCAGTTCATATTGCAATTCTGGCTTTACTTCTCACAATTGTGAGTTTATGTTATCCATTTTTGAGAAAGAAAGTCTGAATTATGAGTTTATATTGCAATTCTGGCTTTATTTCTCACAATTGTGAGTTTATGTTATCCATTTTTGTCAAAGTAAGCCTGAATTATGAGTTTATATTGCAATTCTGGCTATATTTCTCACAATTGTGAGTATATATCATCATTTTTTTGAGAAAGAAAGCCTAAATTATGAGTTTATATTGCAATTCTGGCTTTAATGCTCACAATTGTAAATTTATATCATCCATTTTTGAGAAAGAAAGCCTGAATTATGGGTTTATATTGCAATTCTGGCTTTAATGCTCACAATTGTAAGTTTATGTCATCCATTTTTGAAAAAGAAAGCCTGAATTATCAGTTCATGTTGCAATTCTGGCTTTACTTCTCACAATTGTGAGTATATATCATCAATTTTTTAAGAAAGAAAGCCTGAATTATGAGTTTATATTGCAATTCTGGCTTTATTTCTCACAATTGTGAGTTTATGTTATCCATTTTTGAGAAAGAAAGCCTGAATTATGAGTTTATATTGCAATTCTGGCTTTATTTCTCACAATTGTGAGTTTATGTTATCCATTTTTGAGAAAGAAAGAAAGCCTCAATTATGATTTTATATTGCAATTCTGGCTTT
Source organism: Garra rufa (assembly GCF_049309525.1). Lineage (NCBI taxonomy): Eukaryota > Metazoa > Chordata > Actinopteri > Cypriniformes > Cyprinidae > Garra > Garra rufa. Next base: position 31,302 of record NW_027394364.1, on the reverse strand, counting down.
ATTTCTAACAATTGTGAGTATATATCACCAATTATGAGTTTATATTGCAATATATATACTGGCTTTAATGCTCACAATTGTAAGTTTATATCATCCATTTTTGAGAAGGAAAGCCTGAATTATGAGTTTATATTGCAATTCTGGCTTTAATGCTCACAATTGTAAGTTTATATCATCCATTTTTGAGAAAGAAAGTCTTAATTATGAGTTTATATTGCAATTCTTTTTATCATCCATTGTTGAGAAAGAAATCCTGAATTATGAGTTTATATTGCAATTCTGGCTTTAATGCTCACAATTGTAAGTTTATATCATCCATTTTTGAGAAAGAAAGCCTGAATTATGAGTTTATATTGCAATTCTGGCTTTATTTCTCACAATTGTGAGTTTAAGTTATCCATTTTTGAGAAAGAAAGCCTGAATTATGAGTTTATATTGCAATTCTGGCTTTATTTCTCACAATTGTGAGTTTAAGTTATCCATTTTTGAGAAAGAAAGCCTGAATTATGAGTTTATATTGCAATTCTGGCTTATAAACTCACAATTGTAAGTTTATTTCAACCATTTTTGAGAAAGAAAGCCTGAATTATGAGTTTATATTGCAATTCTGGCTTTAATGCTCACAATTGGAAGTTTATATCATCCATTTTTGAGAAAGAAAGCCTGAATTATGAGTTTATATTGCAATTCTGGCTTTAATGCTCACAATTGGAAGTTTATATCATCCATTGTTGAGAAAGAAAGCCTGAATTATCAGTTCATATTGCAATTCTGGCTTTACTTCTCACAATTGTGAGTTTATGTTATCCATTTTTGAGAAAGAAAGTCTGAATTATGAGTTTATATTGCAATTCTGGCTTTATTTCTCACAATTGTGAGTTTATGTTATCCATTTTTGTCAAAGTAAGCCTGAATTATGAGTTTATATTGCAATTCTGGCTATATTTCTCACAATTGTGAGTATATATCATCATTTTTTTGAGAAAGAAAGCCTAAATTATGAGTTTATATTGCAATTCTGGCTTTAATGCTCACAATTGTAAATTTATATCATCCATTTTTGAGAAAGAAAGCCTGAATTATGGGTTTATATTGCAATTCTGGCTTTAATGCTCACAATTGTAAGTTTATGTCATCCATTTTTGAAAAAGAAAGCCTGAATTATCAGTTCATGTTGCAATTCTGGCTTTACTTCTCACAATTGTGAGTATATATCATCAATTTTTTAAGAAAGAAAGCCTGAATTATGAGTTTATATTGCAATTCTGGCTTTATTTCTCACAATTGTGAGTTTATGTTATCCATTTTTGAGAAAGAAAGCCTCAATTATGATTTTATATTGCAATTTTGGCTTTATTTCTCACAATTGTGAGTATATATCACCCATTTCTGAGAAAGAAAGCCTGAATTATGAGTTTATATTGCAATATATATACTGGCTTTAATGCTCACAATTGTAAGTTTATATCATCCATTTTTGAGAAAGAAAGCCTGAATTATGAGTTTATATTGCAATTCTGGCTTTAATGCTCACAATTGTAAGTTTATATCATCCATTTTTGAGAAAGAAAGTCTTAATTATGAGTTTATATTGCAATTCTTTTTTATCATCCATTGTTGAGAAAGAAATCCTGAATTATGAGTTTATATTGCAATTCTGGCTTTAATGCTCACAATTGTAAGTTTATATCATCCATTTTTGAGAAAGAAAGCCTGAATTATGAGTTTATATTGCAATTCTGGCTTTATTTCTCACAATTGTGAGTTTAAGTTATCCATTTTTGAGAAAGAAAGCCTGAATTATGATTTTATATTGCAATTCTGGCTTTATTTCTCACAATTGTGAGTTTAAGTTATCCATTTTTGAGAAAGAAAGCCTGAATTATGAGTTTATATTGCAATTCTGGCTATATTTCTCACAATTGTGAGTATATATCATCATTTTTTTGAGAAAGAAAGCCTGAATTATGAGTTTATATTGCAATTCTGGCTTTATTGCTCACAATTGTAAGTTTATATCATCCATTTTTGAGAAAGAAAGCCTGAATTATGGGTTTATATTGCAATTCTGGCTTTAATGCTCACAATTGTAAGTTTATATCATCCATTTTTGAGAAAGAAAGTCTTAATTATGAGTTTATATTGCAATTCTGGCTTTAATGCTCACAATTGTAAGTATATATCATCCATTTTTGAGAAAGAAAGTCTTAATTATGAGTTTATATTGCAATTCTGGCTTTAATGCTCACAATTGTAAGTATATATCATCCATTTTTGAGAAAGAAAGCCTGAATTATGAATTTATATTGCAATTCTGGCTTTATTTCTCACAATTGTAAGTTTATATCATCCATTTTTGAGAAAGAAAGTCTTAATTATGAGTTTATATTGCAATTCTGGCTTTAATGCTCACAATTGTAAGTATATATCATCCATTTTTGAGAAAGAAAGTCTTAATTATGAGTTTATATTGCAATTCTGGCTTTAATGCTCACAATTGTAAGTATATATCATCCATTTTTGAGAAAGAAAGCCTGAATTATGAATTTATATTGCAATTCTGGCTTTATTTCTCACAATTGTGAGAATATATCATCCATTTTTGAGAAAGAAAGCCTGAATTATGAGTTTATATTGCAATTCTGGCTTTAATGCTCACAATTGTAAGTTTATATCATCCATTTTTGAGAAAGAAAGCCTCAATTATGAGTTTATATTGCAATTCTGGCTTTAATGCTCACAACTGGAAGTTTATATCATCCATTGTTGAGAAAGAAAGCCTGAATTATCAGTTCATATTGCAATTCTGGCTTTTTTTTCTCACAATTGTGAGTATATATCATCAATTTCTGAGAAAGAAAGCCTGAATTATGAGTGTATATTGCAATTCTGGCTTTATTTCTCACAATTGTGAGTTTATGTTATCCATTTTTGAGAAAGAAAGCCTCAATTATGATTTTATATTGCAATTCTGGCTTTATTTCTCACAATTGTGAGTATATATCACCCATTTCTGAGAAAGAAAGCCTGAATTATGAGTTTATATTGCAATATATATACTGGCTTTAATGCTCACAATTGTAAGTTTATATCATCCATTTTTGAGAAAGAAAGCCTGAATTATGAGTTTATATTGCAATTCTGGCTTTAATGCTCACAATTGTAAGTTTATATCATCCATTTTTGAGAAAGAAAGTCTTAATTATGAGTTTATATTGCAATTCTTTTTTATCATCCATTGTTGAGAAAGAAATCCTGAATTATGAGTTTATATTGCAATTCTGGCTTTATTTCTCACAATTGTGAGTTTAAGTTATCCATTTTTGAGAAAGAAAGCCTGAATTATGAGTTTATATTGCAATTCTGGCTTATAAACTCACAATTGTAAGTTTATTTCAACCATTTTTGAGAAAGAAAGCCTGAATTATGAGTTTATATTGCAATTCTGGCTTTAATGCTCACAATTGTAAGTTTATATCATCCATTTTTGAGAAAGAAAGTCTTAATTAGGGCCCGAGCCCAAAAGGGCGAAGGCCCTATTGTTTTTCTAAGGATTATTAGGGCCCGAGCCCAAAAGGGCGAAGGCCCTATTGTTCTTCTAAGGATTCTTATTAGGGCCCGAGCCCAGAATGGGCGAAGGCCCTATTGTTTTTCTAAGGATTATTAGGGCCCGAGCCCAAAAGGGCGAAGGCCCTATTGTTTTTCTAAGGATTATTATTAGGGCCCGAGCACCGATGGTGTGAGGACCCTATTGGATCTGCTTCGTTTATTATTATTATTATTATTATTATTATTATTATTATTATTATTATTATTATTCTTCTCCAAAATGAATCGCATTTTTGAGGGCTTAGACATACCCGAAAACTCATGAAACTTCGCACACACATCAGACCTGGCGAAAATTTACGTCTGATATGGGTTTCAGAAGTGGGTGTGGCAAAATGGCTCGACAGCGCCACCTTTACACGTTCCGCGGTGTGCGCTTTCAGCTGTGATTCACGTACATGCACGGAAATCGGTACACACATGTAACTCACCAATACCTGCAAAAAAGCCTCTTGGAACAAAATCCGGAACCCAACAGGAAGTCGGTTAATATTAATGTTCTCAGCAAAATTTGTGTCATTTTTGCCTTTTTCAGGTGTCGTACTTGAACGAACTCCTCCTACAGATTTATTCGGATCAACACCAAATTTGCAGAGTCTAGTCTAAAGCCCTTTGTGACGTTAAATTGTGAAGATCTAGAGTTTTCATCGGAGGGCGTGTCCGTGGCGGCCTCGCAAATTTCGATGTTTCGCCATGAAAAAGGAAGTTGCTATAACTCAGGCATACAATGTCCGATCTGTCCCAAACTTCACATGTGTGATAACACTCCTGACCTGAAGACATCTACATGCCCATATTCAGTTATAGTCATAGCGCCACCTGCAGGCAACAGGAAGTGTCATGCTGTACTCTACAACCAACTCCTCCTAGAGATTTATTCAGATCAACACCAAAATCGGTCAGTCTAATATAAAGGCCGTAGCGATGTTAAATTGTGAAGATCTTGAGTTTTCGGTAAAGGGCGTGTCCGTGGCGGCCTGACAAATTTCGAGGTCTCGCCATGGATATAAAACTTGTTATAACTCAGCCATAAAATGTCCGATTTGCCTCAAACTTCACATATTAGATAAGAGTCCTGGCCTGAACACATCTGAAGGCCAATATTCTATTATAATCACAGCGCCACCTGTTGGCAACAGGAAATGACTTGTATCAAACTCCTCCTAGAGATTTAATGATATCAACATTATATTTGGTCAGTCTGATCTAGAGGCCTTAGAGATGTTAAATTGCGAAGATCTTGAGTTTTCGTTAAAGGGCGTGTCTGTGGCGGCGTGACAAAGTTTGATGTTTCGCCATAGACATAGAAGTTGTTATAACTCAGCCATAAAATGTCCGATCTGCCTCAAACTTCACAGGTTTGGTAAGAGTCCTGGCCTGAAGACACCTAAAGGCCAATATTCAGATATTATCATAGCGCCACCTGTTGGCAGCAAGATATATCATGTCTTTCACTAACTCAAACATACCAAGGTCAATCTGCACCAAACTTCATATGTTTGATGAAAGTGGTGGCCTGAACACATCTACATGCCAATAATCAGTTATAGGCATAGCGCCACCAGCTGGCAGCAGGAAATTTGGCACATTTAAGTGACTTTGACATATTTCTCCTATTTTTACTGTATTAAAAGCATACTACCCACCATTTGCTGTGTTCCTAAAGCCACCGGTCGGCGGTGAGCCCGTGTGCGAGGGCCCGTTCATCGCTGCTTGCAGCTTTAATTATTATTATTATTATTATTATTATTATTAGGGCCCGAGCACCGATGGTGTGAGGACCCTATTGAATCTGCTCCGTTTATTATTATTATTATTATTAGGGCCCGAGCACCGATGGTGTGAGGACCCTATTGAATCTGCTCCGTTTATTATTATTATTATTATTATTATTATTATTATTATTATTCTCCAAAATGAATCGCATTTTTGAGGGCTTAGACATACCCGAAAACTCATGAAACTTTGCACACACATCAAACCTGGCGAAAATTTACGTCTGATATGGGTTTCAGAAGTGGGTGTGGCAAAATGGCTCGACAGCGCCACCTTTAGACGTTCAGCGGTGTGCGCTTTCAGCTGTGATTCACGTACATGCACGGAAATCGGTACACACATGTAACACACCAATACCTACAAAAAAGCCTCTTGGAGCAAAATCCGGAACCCAACAGGAAGTCGGTTAATATTAATATTCTCAACAAAATTTGTGTCATTTTTGCCATTTTCAGGCGTCGTACTTGAACGAACTCCTCCTAGAGATTTATTCGGATCAACGCCAAATTTGCAGAGTCTAGTTTAAAGCCCTTTGTGACGTTAAATTGTGAAGATCTAGAGTTTTCATCGGAGGGCGTGTCCGTGGCGGCCTCGCAAATTTCGATGTTTCGCCATGAAAAAGGAAGTTGCTATAACTCAGGCATACAATGTCCGATCTGTCCCAAACTTCTCATGTGTGATAACACTCCTGACCTGATGACATCTACATGCCCATATTCAGTTTTACTCATAGCGCCACCTGCTGGCAACAGGAAGTGTCATGCTGTACTCTGCAACAAACTCCTCCAAGAGATTTAATCAGATCAACACCAAAATCGGTCAGTCTAATAAAAAGGCTTTAGTGATGTTAAATTGCGAAGATCTTGAGTTTTTGTTGAAGGGCGTGTCCGTGGCGGCCTGACAAATTTCGAGGTCTCGCCATGGATATAAAACTTGTTATAACTCAGCCATAAACTGTCCGATTTGCCTCAAACTTCACATGTTCGATAAGAGTCCTGGCCTGAAAACATCTGAAGGCCAATATTCTATTATAATTGCAGCGCCACCTGTTGGCAACAGGAAATGACTTGTAGCAAACTCCTCCTAGAGATTTAATGATATCAACATTATATTTGGTCAGTCTGATCTAGAGGCCTTAGAGATGTTAAATTGCGAAGATCTTGAGTTTTCGTTATAGGGCGTGTCTGTGGCGGCGTGACAAAGTTTGATGTTTCGCCATGGACATAGAAGTTGTTATAACTCAGCCATAAAATGTCTGATCTGCCTCAAACTTCACAGGTTTGGTAAGAGTCCTGGCCTGAAGACACCTAAAGGCCAATATTCAGATATTATCATAGCGCCACCTGTTGGCAGCAGGATATATCATATCTTTCACTAACTCAAACATACCAAAGCCAATCTGCACCAAACTTCATATGTTTGATAAAAGTGCTGGCCTGAACACATCTACATGCCAATGATCAGTTATAGGCATAGCGCCACCAGCTGGCAGCAGGAAATTTGGCACTTTTAAGTGACTTTCATATATTTGTCCTATTTTTACTGTATTAAAAGCATACTGCCCACCATTAGCTGTGTTCCTAAAGCCACCGGTCGGCGGTGAGCCCGTGTGCGAGGGCCCGTTCATCGCTGCTTGCAGCTTTAATTATTATTATTATTATTATTATTATTCTTCTCCAAAATGAATCGCATTTTTGAGGGCTTAGACATACCCGAAAACTCATGAAACTTTGCACACACATCAAACCTGGCGAAAATTTACGTCTGATATGGGTTTCAGAAGTGGGTGTGGCAAAATGGCTCGACAGCGCCACCTTTAGATGTTCAGCGGTGTGCGCTTTCAGCTGTGATTCACGTACATGCACGGAAATCGGTACACACATGTAACACACCAATACCTACAAAAAAGCCTCTTGGAGCAAAATCCGGAACCCAACAGGAAGTCGGTTAATATTAATATTCTCAACAAAATTTGTGTCATTTTTGCCATTTTCAGGCGTCATACTTGAACGAACTCCTCCTAGAGATTTATTCGGATCAACGCCAAATTTGCAGAGTCTAGTCTAAAGCCCTTTGTGACGTTAAATTGTGAAGATCTAGAGTTTTCATCGGAGGGCGTGTCCATGGCGGCCTCGCAAACTTCGATGTTTCGCCATGAAAAAGGAAGTTGCTATAACTCAGGCATACAATGTCCGATCTGTCCCAAACTTCTCATGTGTGATAACACTCCTGACCTGATGACATCTACATGCCCATATTCAGTTTTACTCATAGCGCCACCTGCTGGCAACAGGAAGTGTCATGCTGTACTCTGCAACAAACTCCTCCAAGAGATTTAATCAGATCAACACCAAAATCGGTCAGTCTAATAAAAAGGCTTTAGCGATTTTAAATTGCGAAGATCTTGAGTTTTTGTTGAAGGGCGTGTCCGTGGCGGCCTGACAAATTTCGAGGTCTCGCCATGGATATAAAACTTGTTATAACTCAGCAATAAAATGTCCGATTTGCCTCAAACTTCACATATTCGATAAGAGTCCTGGCCTGAATACATCTGAAGGCCAATATTCTATTATAATCACAGCGCCACCTGTTGGCAACAGGATATATCATACTTTCACTAACTCAAACATACCAAGGTCAATCTGCACCAAACTTCATATGTTTGATGAAAGTGGTGGCCTGAACACATCTACATGCCAATAATCAGTTATAGGCATAGCGCCACCAGCTGGCAGCAGGAAATTTGGCACATTTAAGTGACTTTGACATATTTCTCCTATTTTTACTGTATTAAAAGCATACTACCCACCATTTGCTGTGTTCCTAAAGCCACCGGTCGGCGGTGAGCCCGTGTGCGAGGGCCCGTTCATCGCTGCTTGCAGCTTTAATTATTATTATTATTATTCTTCTCCAAAGTGAATCGCATTTTAGAGGACCTAAACATTCCCGAAAACTCACAAAACTTTGCACACACATCAAACCTGGCGAAAATTTACGTCTGATTTGGGTTTCAGAAGTGGGTGTGGCAAAATGGCTCGACAGCGCCACCTTTAGACGTTCAGCGGTGTGCGCTTTCAGCTGTGATTCACGTACATGCACGGAAATCGGTACACACATGTAACACACCAAAACCTACAAAAAAGTCTCTTGGAGCAAAATCCGGAACCCAACAGGAAGTCGGTTAATATTAATATTCTCAACAAAATTTGTGTCATTTTTGCCATTTTCAGGCGTCGTACTTGAACGAACTCCTCCTAGAGATTTATTCGGATCAACGCCAAATTTGCAGAGTCTATTCTAAAGCCCTTTGTGACGTTAAATTGTGAAGATCTAGAGTTTTCATCAGAGGGCGTGTCCGTGGCGGCCTCGCAAATTTCGATGTTTCGCCATGAAAAAGGAAGTTGCTATAACTCAGGCATACAATGTCCGATCTGTCCCAAACTTCTCATGTGTGATAACACTCCTGACCTGATGACATCTACATGCCCATATTCAGTTTTACTCATAGCGCCACCTGCTGGCAACAGGAAGTGTCATGTTGTACTCTGTAACAAACTCCTCCTAGAAATTTATACAGATCAACACCAAAATCGGTCAGTCTAATATAAAGGCGTTAGTGATGTTAAATTGCGAAGATCTTGAGTTTTCGTTGAAGGGCGTGTCCGTGGCGGCCTGACAAATTTCGAGTTCTCGCCATGGATATAAAGGTTGTTATAACTCAGCCATAAAATGTCCAATTAGCCTCAAACTTCACATATTCGATAAGAGTCCTGGCCTGAACACATCTGAAGGCCAATATTCTATTATAATCACAGCGCCACCTGTTGGCAACAGGAAATGACTTGTATCAAACTCCTCCTAGAGATTTAATGATATCAACATTATATTTGGTCAGTCTGATCTAGAGGCCTTAGAGATGTTAAATTGCGAAGATCTTGAGTTTTCGTTAAAGGGCGTGTCCGTGGTGGCCTGACAAAATTTGACGTTTCGCCATGGACATAGAAGTTGTTATAACTCAGCCATAAAATGTCCGATCTGCCTCAAACTTCACATGTTTGTTAAGAGTCCTGGCCTGAAGACACCTAAAGGCCAATATTCAGATATTATCATAGCGCCACCTGTTGGCAGCAGGATATATCATATCTTTCACTAACTCAAACATACCAAGGTCAATCTTCACCAAACTTCATATGTTTGATGAAAGTGGTGGCCTGAACACATCTACATGCCAATAATCATTCATAGGCATAGCGCCATCAGCTGGCAGCAGGAAATTTGGCACATTTAAGTGACTTTGACATATTTCTCGTATTTTTACTGTATTAAAAGCATACTACCCACCATTTGCTGTGTTCCTAAAGCCACCGGTCGGCGGTGAGCCCGTGTGCGAGGGCCCGTTCATCGCTGCTTGCAGCTTTAATTAGGGCCCGAGCACCGATGGTGTGAGGACCCTATTGAATCTGCTCCGTTTATTATTATTATTATTATTATTATTCTTATCCGGAATGAATCGCATTTTTGAGGGCCTAAACATACCCGAAAACTAACAAAACTTTGCACACACATCAGACCTGGCGAAAATGGACATCTGATATGGGTTGCAGAAGTGGGTGTGGCAAAATGGCTCAATAGCGCCACCTTTACACGTTCCGCGGTGTGCGCATTCAGCTGTGATTATCGTACATGCACAAAAATCGGTACACATATGTAACACACCAATACCTACAAAAAAGCCTCTTGAGATAAAATCCGAAACCCAACAGGAAGTCGGTTATTATTAATTTTCTCAGCAAAATTTGTGTCATTTTTGCCATTTTCAGGTGTCATACTTGAACGAACTCCTCCTAGAGATTTATTCCGATCAACACCAAATTTGGTGAGTCTAATCTAAAGCCCTTTGTGACGTTAAATTGTGAAGATCTAGAGTTTTCATCGGAGGGCGTGTCCGTGGCGGCCTCGCAAATTTCGATGTTTCGCCATGAAAAAGGAAGTTGCTATAACTTAGGCATAAAATGTCCGATCTGTCCCAAACTTCACATGTGTGATAACACTCCTGACCTGAAGACATCTACATGCCCATATTCAGTTATAGTCATAGCGCCACCTGCTGGCAACAGGAAGTGTCATGTTGTACTCTGCAACAAACTCCTCCTAGAAATTTATACAGATCAACACCAAAATCGGTCAGTCTAATATAAAGGCTTTAGTGATGTTAAATTGCGAAGATCTTGAGTTTTCGTTGAAGGGCGTGTCCGTGGCGGCCTGACAAATTTCGAGTTCTCGCCATGGATATAAAACTTGTTATAACTCAGCCATAAAATGTCCAATTAGCCTCAAACTTCACATATTCGATAAGAGTCCTGGCCTGAACACATCTGAAGGCCAATATTCTATTATAATCACAGCGCCACCTGTTGGCAACAGGAAATGACTTGTATCAAACTCCTCCTAGAGATTTAATGATATCAACATTATATTTGGTCAGTCTGATCTAGAGGCCTTAGAGATGTTAAATTGCGAAGATCTTGAGTTTTCGTCAAAGGGCGTGTCCGTGGTGGCCTGACAAAATTTGACGTTTCGCCATGGACATAGAAGTTGTTATAACTCAGCCATAAAATATCCGATCTGCCTCAAACTTCACAGGTTTGGTAAGAGTCCTGGCCTGAAGACATCTAAAGGCCAATATTCAAATATTATCATAGCGCCACCTGTTGGCAGCAGGATATATCATATCTTTCACTAACTCAAACATACCAAGGTCGATCTGCACCAAACGTCATATGTTTGATGAAAGTGCTGGCCTGAACACATCTACATGCCAATAATCAGTTATAGGCATAGCGCCACCAGCTGGCAGCAGGAAGTTTGGCACATTTAAGTGACTTTGATCTATTTTTCCTACATTTACTGTATTAAAAGCATACTGCCCACCGTTTGATGTTTTCCTAAAGCCACCGGTCGGCGGTGAGCCCGGGTGCGAGGGCCCGTTCATCGCTGCTTGCAGCTTTAATTATTATTATTATTATTATTATTTTTTTTTCAATGTTTTGGGGGATTTCGGGGGCCTTAACATACACAAAAACTCTTGAAACTTTGCACACACATTGGAACCTGCGGCCATCAGGGCCGGACAGACTTTGACATGGGGGGGTCACCTGGGGGGGGCATGGCACAGCGTTAAAAATTGCGACTTTTGAAGGGCTCTGGAACGCACAACGGTTGACCTACAGTCACCAAAATTCATACACATATAGACCTCATCGGGCCGAACAAATTTCACACTCATAGTCCGTGCTTCGCCAAACAGGAAGTCGGCTATTCAGGGATGTCTAAAAAGTGCATGCAATGGAATTTGAAATACTCCTACTAGGCCTTTCCACCGATGGCCACCAAACTCGGTCAGCATGATCTCAAGACATTGGGGACGCAAAATTGCCAGGGGATTTTTGATATCTCGAACGGTTTGACCGTGACGGGGCGACAAATTTATGGCGAGAAATGAGAAACAGGAAGTGCCTAATAACTTTGACATACTTTGTCTGATTTTGACCAAACTTCAGCAGTTTGTTCATCGTCTGATGCCGATCACAGAGATGTGACTATTATGAGTCAAAGTTATAGCGCCACCAACTGGCAGCAGAAAGCGTGACGTTTTTGAAACGCTTTAAACTCAGCCTCTTAATTTTACTCAATTTGCTTCAAACTTCATCCCAATAATGTCAAAACACGACCGATAAGAATCTGTGAAGGGCGTTATCCATAACTTTTATCATGTTGCCATGGCAACGTGTCAAACTTTAACTTTAGTTTTTTGTGTTTTTGAGCCACTTAAAATGCTTAGAATTTCATGAAACTCAACACACACATCTGTATTAATGACAGTTAAACACTGATAAAAGCCCATAAATGGGCGTGGAGCAGGCGCTCCATAGCGCCACCTTTTGACAAAAGTTGGGGGGTTACTTTGTCCTACAGTCACCAAACTCGGTACATATATTGGACTCATCAAGCCGGACAACTTTCTAATTTACACCCATTAGCTACGACCAACAGGAAGTCAGCTATTTTTATTTAAATATGGATTTTTGGAAAAATCAAGCTGTGGAATTTGAAATACTCCTTCTAGACCTTTCCACCGATGGCCACCAAACTCGGTCAGCATGATCTCAAGATATTGGGAATGCAAAATTGCCAGGGGATTTTTGGTATCTCGAACGGTTTGGCCGCGGGAGGGCGACAAATTATGGCGAGAAATGAGAAACAGGAAATGTCTAATAATTTTGACACACTTTATCTGATTTTGACCAAACTTAAGCAGTTTGTTCGTCGTATGATACCGATCACAGAGATGTGACTATTATGAGTCAAAGTTATAGCGCCACCAACTGGCAGCAGGAAGTGTGTTGCTTGCAAAACGCTTTTAAATCAACCTCTTAATTTTACTCAATTTGCTTCAAACTTCATCAGAATAATATCAAAACACGGCCGATGAGAATCTGTGAAGGGGTCCTTGATACATCAAATGCTGTTGCCATGGCAACATGTCAAACTTTAACATTTGTTTCCTGTGTTTTTAAATATAGCTGTGAATAAATTCATATCACTCATAGCAGAATCAGACAGTTCACACCAAACTTTGTCAACATGATGCCAAGATACTGAAGATGTTAAATTGTGAACGGCTTTGGGACATCTTGAACGGTGTTGATGTGGTGATTTATGAAAGTAACAATAAAAAAGATGAAGAGTTATTGTCATATATCTTTAAATTGCATTATTCTAACTCATCAAAACTTTTTACATATAAAGAACAAGAAATTCTTAGGAAATACGTGTAGTTTCAAAATGTTATCATGCTCAGAGGCCCCAAAAACATTAAAAGTGTCACATAAATTTGTCAGATTAAAGCTCTAATACCAGGGATGAACACTAGAGGTCCTCATAAGATAAGGAATCGTTTGACCTCTAATGCTATTTAGCTCATTCTCAGTGTATAAGAATGAAAATAATCCATAGAATCAGTTGATATAGACTGTACTGTCAGTGTACTTTTACATAATTATTTTGTATAGGTGCTTAAAGAGCATTAAAATCTTTTTTAAATCTTTTAAGGAAAAATTATATGATTTATATACATATATACAATCTCACTGATAGAATAAAAAAATCTTATAAGTATGACACTATACTGCTCAGTTCACTTAATTAGAATGAGAAACAAATACATCAACTAAGTTAATATGTATTTATTTTTAATATATTTGTTTATAATTATTTCACAGATGCTTATAGATCATTAAAATAATATTTAAAAATGGATGTAGATCATAAAACATGGTAACTATTTAAAATAGGGTCTCTTTTGTTAACATTGGTTAATGAACTAACACACGAACGAACAACGAACAATATATTTGTACTCGATTTTCTTCAAACTTCATCAGAATGATGTAAAAACACGGCCGATGAGAGTCTGTAAAGGCGTCCCTGATGCATCAAATGCTGTTGCCATGGCAAATAAATAAAAATACAAAATACATTCAAATATTTGTTTCCTGTGTTTTTGAGGCAGATAGCGTGCCTAGAATTTTATTTTCCATTTTCAATTTTCAATGATTTATTATATATTTAAAGTGCAGCATCCTAACTCTTTGAAACTTTTTTCATACAAATAACTATTCATTCTGATTAAACACAGTTCATTTCATAATTATACAAAACTCCACGAATGAAAGAAAATTAAAAAACAAATCTGATCTCACTCTGCTCTGCACTCTATGTGTGTTTGTGTGGTAAGTGGCTGAGTGTAAGGAGGTGGGATGGGTGGTAAGAGAAAGAGTCAGACAGGAGGAGAGACAGTTAGGGTTAGTCCAAAGGGTTATTGTGAATGCATGTGCCAACTGGGCACCGTTTTCCTGATGCTATCGTGATGGCGACTGCCAGACGGCGAGGGCCCGGTCAACGCTGCTTGCAGCTTTAATTATTATTATTATTTCATCAATGTTTTGGGTAATTTCGGGGCCCTTAACATACACGAAAACTCTTGAAACTTTGCACACACATTGGAACCTGTGGCCATCAGGGCCGGACCAACTTTGACATGGGGGGGTCACCTGGGGGGGGCGTGGCACAGCATGAAAAAAAAATACATTTGAGGGACTCTGGAGCGCACACCGGTTGACCTACAGTTATCAAAATTCATACACATATAGACCTCATCGAGCTGAAAAACTTTCATGCTCAAAGTCAGTGCTTCACCCTACAGGAAGTCAGCTATTCAGGGATGTCTAAAAAGCGCATGCAATGGAATTTGAAATACTCCTCCTAGACCTTTCCACCGATGGCCACCAAACTCGGTCAGCATGATCTCAAGACATTGGGGACGCAAAATTGCCAGGGGATTTTTGATATCTCCAACGGTTTGGCCGTGGCGGGGCGACAAAGTTATGGCGAGAAATGAGAAACAGGAAGTGTCTAATAACTTTAACACACTTTGTCTGATTTTGACCAAACTTCAGCAGTTTGTTCATCTTATGATGCCGATCACAGAGATGTGACTATTAGGAGTCAAAGTTATAGCGCCACCAACTGGCAGCACAAAGCGCAACATTTTCTAAATGCTTTTAAATCAACCTCTTAATTTTACTCAATTTGCTTCAAACTTCATCTCAATAATGTTGAAACATGGCCAATGAGAATCTGTGAATTGCATTATCGATAACTTTTATCATGTTGCCATGGCAACGTATCAAACTTTAACTTTAGCTTTTTGTGTTTTGGAGCCACTTAAAATACTCAGAATTTCATGAAACTTCACACACACATCTGTATTAATGATATTTAGACACTGATAAAAGCCCATAAATGGGTGTGGAGCAGGCGCTCCATAGCGCCACCTTTTGACAAAAGTTGGGGGTTTAGTTTGTCCTACAGTCACCAAACTCGGTACATATATTGATCTCATCAAGCCAGAAACATTTCTAATTTACACCCATTAGCTACGATCGACAGGAAGTCAGCTATTTTGATTTGAATGTGGATATTTGGAAAAATCAGGCTGTGGAATTTTATATACTTCTCTCGGGAAAACCAACCAATTCACACCAAACTTTTTTGACATGATGCCAACATTCTGAAGATGCTAAATTGCGAGCAGATTTAGGATATCTTGAACGGTGTTGATGTGGTGATTGATTGAAATCGGAGTAAAAAAAGATAGCCGTAATTTTATTATATCTTTAAAGTGCAGCATCCAAAGTCTTTGAAACTTTTTTCATACAGACTACTAGTCATTCTGATCAGACACCGTTCATTTCATAATTATACAAAGATCTATGAATTAATGAAAATTAAAAAACAAATCTGATCCCTCTCTGCTCTGCACTTATGTGTGTGCGTGGTAAGTGGGTGTGTGTTTGTTGAGTGTTAGGGTGAGAGTGGGGAGGGGGGATGGGTGGAAAGAGAGAGTCAGAGAGGAGGAGATAGAAGGGAATATTTAAACTCTTGGTTGTTTATTCATTAGGATGTGAATTAGGGCTGGGTATTGTGACCAATTTAGCAATTCGATTCGATTCTTATTTTTATGGTTTCGATTCAATTCGATTCGATATCGATTAGCTATCAATATTTCATTTAAAATGTTAGTTTTGCAGACATGGGATCCATATTTTGATATAAATGCTGGTAACTTAAAACTCCCCTACTTAAGTGTATTACTGAAATACACATCTACATTAATAATAGGGTGCACACAGTTGTTTATTTTAAACAACTTTTATTTTAAATGAATACTGTAACAAGAAGTCATAAATATGTGCATCCAATGTACACCATGTAAACAAACTGCAAAATGCACATTACTGTAAAAAAATAAAAAGACTAAATGTGCAACAGTGAAATCTATTAAGAACTTCAAACATGTTTAAGAAATAAAACATTTTTCTAAATTCAAATCAGGCCCATCATAAAGCCCTTGTCTGCATATACAAAACATTCTAACTGTCCATAAAACTAACAGTTCTTAACTACAGCCTAATCATTTTTGATCACCCAGAATGGGCGAAGGCCCTATTGTTTTTCTAAGGATTATTATTAGGGCCCGAGCCCAAAAGGGCGAAGGCCCTATTGTTCTTCTAAGGATTCTTATTTTTTTTTTTTTTTTTTTTTTTTTTCAACCGTTGGGGCACTTTTGGGGGCCTTAACATACTCAAAAACTCTTGAAAATTTGCACACACGTTGGAATCTGCCGTCGTCCGGACGCCACAGAGGCTGGGACCCGGGCGTGGTTCAGGGCCTCTACAGCGCCCCCTGGAACACAGTTTGAAAACTTGATGTACTGCGCACACATACTTGCACGTATTGATATGAAACTCGGTACACATATAGAACTCATCGAGCTGAACAACTTTTGTACTCTATGTCATGGGCTCCACGCAACAGGAAGTGAGATATTTAGGGCTGTTTAAAAAGCGCATGCTCTGGAATTTAACGTACTCCTCCCAGGGTTTCCATAGGATTGTCACCAAACTCGGTCAGCATGATCTCAAGACATTGGGGATGCTAAATTGCGAGGAGATTTTTGATATCTCGAACGGTTTGGCCGTGGCAAGGCGACAAAGTTATGGCGAGAAATGAGAAACAGGAAGTGTCTAATAACTGTTGCACACATTGCCTGATTCTGATGAAACTTCACCAGTTTGTTCGTTGTATGATGCCGATTCCATAAATGTGACTATTATGAGTCAAAGTTATAGCGCCACCAACTGGGAGCAGGAAGTGTGTCATTTTCAAAATGCTTTGAAATTAGCCTCTTAATTTTACTTGATTTTCTTTAAACTTCATCAAAATCATGTCAAAACACGGCCAATAAGAATATGTAAAGGGGTCGAAAATAAATCAAATGCTGTTGCCATGGCAACGTGTCAAACTTTAAAATTAGATTCCTGTCTTTTCGAGGCAGATAACATGCTTAGAATTTCATGAAACTCAACAAACACATCAATATTAAGGATAGTTAGACACTGGCGAAAGGTCATAAATGGGCGTGGAGCAGGCACTCTATAGCGCCATCTTTTGACAAAAGTTGGGGGGTTAGTTTCTCCTACAGTCACCAAACTCTGTACATATATTGTTCTCATCAATCTGGACAACTTTCTAAATCAAACTCATTAGCTAAGACCAACAGGAAGCCGGCTATTTTGATTTGAATGTGGATTTTTGGAAAAATCAGGCTGTAAACAAATTCACACTACTTCTAAGAACAACAAGCTTTTCACACTAAACTTTTTTAACATGAAGAGAAGATTCTGAAGATGTTAAATTGCGAGCGGATTTGGGATATCTTGAACGGTGTTGACGTGGTGATTTTTTAAAGATGTAGTAAAAAACATAACCCTAATTTTTTATATCTTTAAAGTGCAGCATCCAAACTCTTTAAAACTTTTTTCACACAGAGATCTAATCATTATGAGCAAGTGATGGTAATATCATAATTATTCAAGCTTCTATGAATTAAAGAAAATTAAAAAATGTAATCAGTAACCTGCTGTCACTGGGCTGACTGTCTGTGTTGACACTAAGAGTGACTGAAGGGGGGAGGGGTGAAAGGGAGAGAGACCAGTGGAACATGCTGTTTTGCTTAAGACCATCTTTGATGAAGATGCACATTGCTGTGTAGTGTAATCTACTGTCTACTGTCTAATCTAACTGTGTTCATGTTCATGTTAATTCACAGTACATAAACTAATGTTAAAATATACTATTTTACCATTAAACAATATATGAATACTTTTTTTAGCTTAATATTAATTGACATTAATAAATACTATTTAATAATTGTTCATGTTAACTAATATAGTTAATGTTAACAAATGAAACTGGGTGGCAATTTAATATATTGTCTGTATGTGTCTGTGTGTTGATTTTAAAGTTTAACCCTTTCAATTCAGTAAACTTTAAATCCAAACTGGCTGAGGGTTACTGTGAATGCATGTGCCAACTGGGCACCGTTTTCCTAATTGATTCTTTCTTAGTTATGCAGCGCTTAGAAGTGATGTCTTATAACAGGAGACACCTGCAAAGCAATATCCACGCACAAATTATACAGATAGGTAACAATGACATTAAAGCAGAAGTGGTGGACGTAAAGCAAGCAATAATAACATTTTGTTATCATCATGAATTACATGTTCTTATCATCATTATCAGAATTTAGGGAAAATGTTCCCTATATTGTGAACGGCTTTGGGATATCTTGAATGGTGTTGATGTGGTGATTTATGAAAGTAACAATAAAAAAGATGAAGAGTTATTTTCATATATCTTTAAATTGCATTATTCTAACTCATCAAAACTTTTTACATATAAAGAACAAGAAATTCTTAGGAAATACGTGTAGTTTCAAAATGTTATCATGCTCAGAGGCCCCAAAAACATTAAAAGTGTCAAATAAATTCGTCAGATTAAAGCTCTAATACCAGGGATGAACACTAGAGGTCCTCATAAGATAAGGAATCGTTTGACCTCTAATGCTATTTAGCTCATTGTCAGTGTATAAGAATGACAATAATCCATAGAATCAGTTGATATATACTGTACTGTCAGTGTAATTTTACATAATTATTTTGTATAGGTGCTTAAAGAGCATTAAAAAAATTTTATCTTTTAAGGAACAATTATGTGATTTAAATACATATATACACTCTCACTGGTAGGACAAAGTATCTTATAAGTATGACACTATACTGCTCAGTTCACTTAATTAGAATGATAAACAAATACAAAAAGGCCAAAAAATCAACTAAGTTAGTATTTATTTTTAATATATTTGTTTATAATTATTTCACAGATGCTTATAGACTATTAAAATAATATTTAAAAATGCTTGTAGACCATAAAACATGGTAACTATTTAAAATAGGGTCCAATACCTACAAAAAAGCCTCTTGGAGCAAAATTTGACACCCAACAGGAAGACCGTTATTTTAATTTTCTCAGCAAATTTTGTCATTTTTGCCATTTTCAGGCCTCGTACTTGAACGAACTCCTCCTAGAGATTTATCCGGATTAACGCCAAATTTGCTGAGTGTAATCTAAAGCACTTTGTGACGTTAAATTGCAAAGATCTAGAGTTTTCATCGGAGGGCGTGTCCATAGCGGTCTCGCAAATTTCGATGTTTCGCCATGAAAAAGGAAGTTTCTATAACTCAGGCATACAATGTCCGATCTGTCCCAAACTTCACATGTGTGATAACACTCCTGACCTGAAGACATCTACATTCCCATATTCAGTTATAGTCATAACGCCACCTGCAGGCAACAGGAAGTGTCATGCTGTACTCTACAACAAACTCCTCCAAAAGATTTATACAGATCAACACCAAAATCGGTCAGTCTAATAAAAAGGCTTTAGAGATGTTAAATTGTGAAGATCTTGAGTTTTCGTTGAAGGGCGTGTCCGTGGTGGCCTGACAAAGTTTGATGTTTGGTCATGGACATAGAAGTTGTTATAACTCAGCCATAAAATGTCCAATCTGCCTCAAACTTCACATGTTTGATAAGAGTCCTGGCCTGAAGACATCTTAAGGCCAATATTCAGATATTATCATAGCGCCACCTATTGACAGCAGGATATATCATATCTTGAACTAACATACCAAGGTCAATCTGCACCAGACTTCATATGTTTGATGAAAGTGCTGGCCTGAACATATTTACATGTCAATAATCAGTTACAGGCATAGCGCCACCAGCTGGCAGCAGGAGGTTTGGCACATTTAAGTGACTTTGATCTATTTTTCCTACATTTACTGTATTAAAAGCATACTGCCCACCGTTTGCTGTTTTCCTAAAGCCACCGGTCGGCGGTGAGCCCTGGTGCGAGGGCCCGTTCATCGCTGCTCGCAGCTTTAATTAGGGCCCGAGCACCGATGGTGTGAGGACCCTATTGGATCTGCTCCGTTTATTATTATTATTATTATTATTATTATTATTATTATTATTATTATTCTTCTCCAAAATGAATCGCATTTTAGAGGGTCTAAACATGCCCGAAAACTCATGAAACTTCGCACACACATCAGACCTGGCGAAAATTTACGTCTGATATGGGTTGCAGAAGTGGGTGTGGCAAAATGGCTCGACAGCGCCACCTTTACACGTTCCGCGGTGTGCGCATTCAGCTGTGATTCACATACATGCACGAAAATCGGTACACACATGTAACACACCAATACCTACAAAAAAGCCTCTTGGAGCTAAATTTGACACCCAACAGGAAGTCGGTTATTTTTAATTTTCTCAACAAATTTTGTGTCATTTTTGCCATTTTCAGGCCTCGTATCTGAACGAACTCCTCCTAGAGATTTATTCGGATAAACGCCAAATTTGCTGAGTCTAATCTAAAGCCCTTTGTGACGTTAAATTGTGAAGATCTAGAGTTTTCATCGGAGGGCGTGTCCGTGGCGGCCTGGTAAATTTCGATGTTTCGCCATGAAAAACGAAGTTGCTATAACTCAGGCATACAATGTCCGATCTGTCCCAAACTTCACATGTGTGATAACACTCTTGACCTGATGACATCTACATGCCCATATTCAGTTTTACTCATAGCGCCACCTGCAGGCACCAGGAAGTGTCATGCTGTACTCTGCAACAAATTCCTCCTGGAGATTTAATCAGATCAACACCAAAATCGGTCAGTCTAATAAAAAGGCTTTAGCGATGTTAAATTGCGAAGATCTTGAATTTTCGTTGAAGGGCGTGTCCGTGGCGGCCTGGCAAATTTCGTGGTCTCGCCATGGATATAAATCTTGTTATAACTCAGCCATAAAATGTCCGATTTGCCTCAAACTTCACATGTTCGATAAGAGTCCTGGCCTGAACCAATCTGAAGGCCTATATTCTATTATAATCACAGCGCCACCTGTTGGCAACAGGAAATGACTTGTACCAAACTCCTCCTAGAGATTTAATGATATCAACATTATATTTGGTCAGTCTGATCTCGAGGCCTTAGAGATGTTAAATTGTGAAGATCTTGAGTTTTCGTTAAAGGGCGTGTCCGTGGCGGCCTGACAAAGTTTGATGTTTCGCCATGGACATAAAAGTTGTTATAACTCAGCCATAAAATGTCCGATCTGCCTCAAACTTCACATGTTTGGTAAGAGTCCTGGCCTGAAGACATCTAAAGGCCAATATAAAGATATTATTATAGTGCCACCTATTGGCAGCAGGATATATCATATCTTGCACTAACTCACACATACCAAGGTCAATCTGCACCAAACTTCATATGTTTGATGAAAGTGCTGGCCTGAACACATCTACATGCCAATAATCAGTTATATGCATAGCGCCACCAGCTGGCAGCGGGAAATTTGGCACATTTAAGTGACTTTGACATATTTCTACTATTTTTACTGTATTAAAAGCATACTGCCCACCGTTTGCTGTTTTCCTAAAGCCACTGGTCGGCGGTGAGCCCGGGTGCGAGGGCCCGTTCATCGCTGCTTGCAGCTTTAATTAGGGCCCGAGCACCGATGGTGTGAGGACCCTATTGGATCTGCTTCGTTTATTATTATTATTATTATTCTTCTTCTCCGGAATGAATCGCATTTTTGAGGGCCTAAACATACCCGAAAACTCATGAAACTTTGCACACACATCAAACCTGGCGAAAATGGATGTCTGATATGGGTTTCAGAGATGGGTGTGGCAAAACGGCTCGATAGCGCCACCTTTACACGTTCCGCGGTGTGCGCTTTCAGCTATGATTCACGTACATGCATGAAAATCGGTACACACATGTATCTCACCAATACCTACAAAAAAGCCTCCTGGGACAAAATCCGAAACCCAACAGGAAGTCGGTTATTATTAATTTTCTTAGCAAAATTTGTGTCATTTTTGCCATTTTCAGGCGTCGTACTTGAACGAACTCCTCCTAGAGATTTACTCCGATCAACAGCAAATTTGGTGAGTCTAATCTAAAGCCCTTTGTGACGTTAAATTGTGAAGATCTAGAGTTTTCATCAGAGGGTGTGTCCGTGGCGGCCTCGCAAATTTCGATGTTTCGCCATGAAAAAGGAAGTTGCTATAACTTAGGCATAAAATGTCCGATCTGTCCCAAACTTCACATGTGTGATAACACTCCTGACCTGATGACATCTACATATCCATATTCAGTTATAGTCATAGCGCCACCTGCTGGCAACAGGAAGTGTCATGCTGTACTCTACCACCAACTCCTCCTAGAGATTTATACAGATCAACACCAAAATCGGTCAGTCTAATATAAAGGCCTTAGAGATGTTAAATTGTGAAGATCTTGAGTTTTCGGTAAAGGGCGTGTCCGTGGCGGCCTGACAAATTTCGAGGTCTCGCCATGGATATAAAACTTGTTATAACTCAGCCATAAAATGTCCGATTTGCCTCAAACTTCACATATTCGATAAGAGTCCTGGCCTGAACACATCTGAAGGCCAATATTCTATTATAATCACAGCGCCACCTGTTGGCAACAGGAAATGACTTGTATCAAACTCCTCCTAGAAATTTATTGATATCAACATTATATTTGGTCAGTCTGATCTAGAGGCCTTAGAGATGTTAAATTGTGAAGATCTTGAGTTTTCGTTAAAGGGCGTGTCTGTGGCGGCGTGACAAAGTTTGATGTTTCGCCATGGACATAGAAGTTGTTATAACTCAGCCATAAAATGTCCGATCTGCCTCAAACTTCACAGGTTTGGTAAGAGTCCTGGCCTGAAGACACCTAAAGGCCAATATTCAGATATTATCATAGTGCCACCTGTTGGCAGCAGGATATATCATATCTTTCACTAACTCAAACATACCAAGGTCAATCTGCACCAAACTTCATATGTTTGATGAAAGTGGTGGCCTGAACACATCTACATGCCAATAATCAGTTATAGGCATAGCGCCACCAGCTGGCAGCAGGAAATTTGGCACATTTAAGTGACTTTGACATATTTCTCCTATTTTTACTGTATTAAAAGCATACTACCCACCATTTGCTGTGTTCCTAAAGCCACCGGTCGGCGATGAGCCCGTGTGCGAGGGCCCGTTCATCGCTGCTTGCAGCTTTAATTAGGGCCCGAGCACCGATGGTGTGAGGACCCTATTGGATCTGCTTCGTTTATTATTATTATTATTATTCTTCTTCTCCGGAATGAATCGCATTTTTGAGGGCCTAAACATACCCGAAAACTCATGAAACTTTGCACACACATCAAACCTGGCGAAAATGGATGTCTGATATGGGTTTCAGAGATGGGTGTGGCAAAACGGCTCGATAGCGCCACCTTTACACGTTCCGCGGTGTGCGCTTTCAGCTATGATTCACGTACATGCATGAAAATCGGTACACACATGTAACTCACCAATTCCTACAAAAAAGCCTCCTGGGACAAAATCCGAAACCCAACAGGAAGTCGGTTATTATTAATTTTCTTAGCAAAATTTGTGTCATTTTTGCCATTTTCAGGCGTCGTACTTGAACGAACTCCTCCTAGAGATTTACTCCGATCAACAGCAAATTTGGTGAGTCTAATCTAAAGCCCTTTGTGACGTTAAATTGTGAAGATCTAGAGTTTTCATCGGAGGGCGTGTCCGTGGCGGCCTCGCAATTTTCGATGTTTCGCCATGAAAAAGGAAGTTGCTATAACTTAGGCATAAAATGTCCGATCTGTCCCAAACTTCACATGTGTGATAACACTCCTGACCTGATGACATCTACATATCCATATTCAGTTATAGTCATAGCGCCACCTGCTGGCAACAGGAAGTGTCATGCTGTACTCCACAACCAACTCCTCCTAGAGATTTATACAGATCAACACCAAAATCGGTCAGTCTAATATAAAGGCCTTAGTGATGTTAAATTGTGAAGATTTTGAGTTTTCGTTGAAGGGCGTGTCCGTGGCGGCCTGACAAATTTCGAGGTCTCGCCATGGATATAAAACTTGTTATAACTCAGCCATAAAATGTCCGATTTGCCTCAAACTTCACATATTCGATAAGAGTCCTGGCCTGAACACATCTGAAGGCCAATAATCTATTATAATCACAGCGCCACCTGTTGGCAACAGGAAATGACTTGTATCAAACTCCTCCTAGAGATTTAATGATATCGACATTATATTTGGTCAGTCTGATCTAGAGGCCTTAGAGATGTTAAATTGCGAAGATCTTGAGTTTTCGTTAAAGGGCGTGTCCGTGGCTGCGTGACAAAGTTTGATGTTTCGCCATGGACATAGAAGTTATTATAACTCAGCCATAAAATGTCCGATCTGCCTCAAACTTCACAGGTTTGGTAAGAGTCCTGGCCTGAAGACACCTAAAGGCCAATATTCAGATATTATCATAGCGCCACCTGTTGGTAGCAGGATATATCATATCTTTCACTAACTCAAACATACCAAGGTCAATCTGCACCAAACTTCATATGTTTGATGAAAGTGGTAGCCTAAACACATCTACATGCCAATAATCAGTTATAGGCATAGCGCCACCAGCTGGCGGCAGTAAATTTGGCACATTTAAGTGACTTTGACATATTTCTCATATTTTTACTGTATTAAAAGCATACTACCCACCATTTGCTGTGTTCCTAAAGCCACCGGTCAGCGGTGAGCCCGTGTGCGAGGGCCCGTTCATCGCTGCTTGCAGCTTTAATTATTATTATTATTCTTCTTCTCCAAAGTGAATCGCATTTTAGAGGACCTAAACATTCCCGAAAACTCACAAAACTTTGCACACACATCAAACCTGGCGAAAATTTACGTCTGATTTGGGTTTCAGAAGTGGGTGTGGCAAAATGGCTCGACAGCGCCACCTTTAGACGTTCAGCGGTGTGCGCTTTCAGCTGTGATTCACGTACATGCACGGAAATCGGTACACACATGTAACACACCAAAACCTACAAAAAAGCCTCCTGGGACAAAATCCGAAACCCAACAGGAAGTCGGTTATTATTAATTTTCTTAGCAAAATTTGTGTCATTTTTGCCATTTTCAGGCGTCATACTTGAACGAACTCCTCCTAGAGATTTATTCGGATCAACACCAAATTTGGTGAGTCTAATCTAAAGCCCTTTGTGATGTTAAATTGCGAAGATCTAGAGTTTTCATCAGAGGGCGTGTCCGTGGCGGCCTCGCAAATTTCGATGTTTCGCCATGAAAAAGGAAGTTGCTATAACTCAGGCATAAAATGCCCAATCTGCCCCAAACTTTACATGTGTGATAACACTCCTGACCTGAAGACATCTACATGCCCATATTCAGTTTTACTCATAGCGCCACCTGCAGTCACCAGGAAGTGTCATGCTGTACTCTGCAACAAATTCCTCCTGGAGATTTAATCAGATCAACACCAAAATCGGTCAGTCTAATAAAAAGGCTTTAGCGATGTTAAATTGCGAAGATCTTGAGTTTTCGTTGAAGGGCGTGTCCGTGGCGGCCTGGCAAATTTCGTGGTCTCGCCATGGATATAAATCTTGTTATAACTCAGCCATAAAATGTCCGATTTGCCTCAAACTTCACATGTTCGATAAGAGTCCTGGCCTGAACCAATCTGAAGGCCTATATTCTATTATAATCACAGCGCCACCTGTTGGCAACAGGAAATGACTTGTACCAAACTCCTCCCAGAGATTTAATGATATCAACATTATATTTGCTCAGTCTGATCTCGAGGCCTTAGAGATGTTAAATTGTGAAGATCTTGAGTTTTCGTTAAAGGGCGTGTCCATGGCGGCCTGACAAAGTTTGATGTTTCGCCATGGACATAAAAGTTGTTATAACTCAGCCATAAAATGTCCGATCTGCCTCAAACTTCACATGTTTGGTAAGAGTCCTGGCCTGAAGACATCTAAAGGCCAATATACAGATATTATTATAGTGCCACCTATTGGCAGCAGGATATATCATATCTTGCACTAAATCACACATACCAAGGTCAATCTGCACCAAACTTTATATGTTTGATGAAAGTGCTGGCCTGAACACATCTACATGCCAATAATCAGGTATAGGCATAGCGCCACCAGCTGGCAGCAGGAAGTTTGGCACATTTAAGTGACTTTGATCTATTTTTCCTACATTTACTGTATTAAAAGCATACTGCCCACCGTTTGCTGTGTTCCTAAAGCCACCGGTCGGCGGTGAGCCCGTGTGCGAGGGCCCGTTCATCGCTGCTTGCAGCTTTAATTATTATTATTTCATCAATGTTTTGGGTAATTTCGGGGCCCTTAACATACACGAAAACTCTTGAAACTTTGCACACACATTGGAACCTGCGGCCATCAGGGCCGGACCAACTTTGACATGGGGGGGTCACCTGGGGGGGGCGTGGCACAGCATGAAAAAAAAATACATTTGAGGGACTCTGGAGCGCACACCGGTTGACCTACAGTTATCAAAATTCATACACATATAGACCTCATCGGGCTGAAAAACTTTCATGCTCAAAGTCAGTGCTTCACCCTACAGGAAGTCAGCTATTCAGGGATGTCTAAAAAGCGCATGCAATGGAATTTGAAATACTCCTCCTAGACCTTTCCACCGATGGCCACCAAACTCGGTCAGCATGATCTCAAGACATTGGGGACGCAAAATTGCCAGGGGATTTTTGATATCTCCAACGGTTTGGCCGTGGCGGGGCGACAAAGTTATGGCGAGAAATGAGAAACAGGAAGTGTCTAATAACTTTAACACACTTTGTCTGATTTTGACCAAACTTCAGCAGTTTGTTCATCTTATGATGCCGATCACAGAGATGTGACTATTAGGAGTCAAAGTTATAGCGCCACCAACTGGCAGCACAAAGCGCAACATTTTCTAAATGCTTTTAAATCAACCTCTTAATTTTACTCAATTTGCTTCAAACTTCATCTCAATAATGTTGAAACATGGCCAATGAGAATCTGTGAATTGCATTATCGATAACTTTTATCATGTTGCCATGGCAACGTATCAAACTTTAACTTTAGCTTTTTGTGTTTTGGAGCCACTTAAAATACTCAGAATTTCATGAAACTTCACACACACATCTGTATTAATGATATTTAGACACTGATAAAAGCCCATAAATGGGTGTGGAGCAGGCGCTCCATAGCGCCACCTTTTGACAAAAGTTGGGGGTTTAGTTTGTCCTACAGTCACCAAACTCGGTACATATATTGATCTCATCAAGCCAGAAACATTTCTAATTTACACCCATTAGCTACGATCGACAGGAAGTCAGCTATTTTGATTTGAATGTGGATATTTGGAAAAATCAGGCTGTGGAATTTTATATACTTCTCTCGGGAAAACCAACCAATTCACACCAAACTTTTTTGACATGATGCCAACATTCTGAAGATGCTAAATTGCGAGCAGATTTAGGATATCTTGAACGGTGTTGATGTGGTGATTGATTGAAATCGGAGTAAAAAAAGATAGCCGTAATTTTATTATATCTTTAAAGTGCAGCATCCAAAGTCTTTGAAACTTTTTTCATACAGACTACTAGTCATTCTGATCAGACACCGTTCATTTCATAATTATACAAAGATCTATGAATTAATGAAAATTAAAAAACAAATCTGATCCCTCTCTGCTCTGCACTTATGTGTGTGCGTGGTAAGTGGGTGTGTGTTTGTTGAGTGTTAGGGTGAGAGTGGGGAGGGGGGATGGGTGGAAAGAGAGAGTCAGAGAGGAGGAGATAGAAGGGAATATTTAAACTCTTGGTTGTTTATTCATTAGGATGTGAATTAGGGCTGGGTATTGTGACCAATTTAGCAATTCGATTCGATTCTTATTTTTATGGTTTCGATTCAATTCGATTCGATATCGATTAGCTATCAATATTTCATTTAAAATGTTAGTTTTGCAGACATGGGATCCATATTTTGATATAAATGCTGGTAACTTAAAACTCCCCTACTTAAGTGTATTACTGAAATACACATCTACATTAATAATAGGGTGCACACAGTTGTTTATTTTAAACAACTTTTATTTTAAATGAATACTGTAACAAGAAGTCATAAATATGTGCATCCAATGTACACCATGTAAACAAACTGCAAAATGCACATTACTGTAAAAAAATAAAAAGACTAAATGTGCAACAGTGAAATCTATTAAGAACTTCAAACATGTTTAAGAAATAAAACATTTTTCTAAATTCAAATCAGGCCCATCATAAAGCCCTTGTCTGCATATACAAAACATTCTAACTGTCCATAAAACTAACAGTTCTTAACTACAGCCTAATCATTTTTGATCACCAGATTTTTTTTGCAAAAAATTTATACCCATTAGCTACGACCAACAGGAAGTCAGCTATTTTGATTTGAATGTGGATTTTTGGAAAAATATAGCTGTGAATAAATTCATATCACTCATAGCAGAATCAGACAGTTCACACCAAACTTTGTCAACATGATGCCAAGATACTGAAGATGTTAAAATGTGAACGGCTTTGGGATATCTTGAACGGTGTTGATGTGGTGATTTATGAAAGTAACAGTAAAAAAGATGAAGAGTTATTTCCATATATCTTTAAATTGCATTATTCTAACTCATCAAAACTTTTTACATATAAAGAACAAGAAATTCTTAGGAAATACGTGTAGTTTCAAAAGGTTATCATGCTCAGAGGCCCCAAAAACATTAAAAGTGTCATATAAATTTGTCAGATTAAAGCTCTAGTACCAGGGATGAACACTAGAGGTCCTCATAAGATAAGGAATCGTTTGAACAATAATGCTATTTAGCTCATTCTCAGTGTATAAGAATGAAAATAATCCATAGAATCAGTTTATATATACTGTACTGTCAGTGTACTTTTACATAATTATTTTGTATAGGTGCTTAAAGAGCATTAAAATCTTTTATTAATCTTTTAAGGAAAACTTATATGATTTATATACATATATACAATCTCACTGATAGAATAAAAAATCTTATAAGTATGACACTATACTGCTCAGTTCACTTAATTAGAATGAGAAACAAATACATCAACTAAGTTAATATGTATTTATTTTTAATAAATTTGTTTATAATTATTTCACAGATGCTTATAGATCATTAAAATAATATTTAAAAATGGTTGTAGATCATAAAACATGGTAACTATTTAAAATAGGGTCTCTTTTGTTAACAATGGTTAATGAACTAACACACGAACGAACAACGAACAATATATTTGTATTCGATTTTCTTCAAACTTCATCAGAATGATGTAAAAACACGGCCGATGAGAGTCTGTAAAGGCGTCCCTGATGCATCAAATGCTGCTGCCATGGCAAATAAATAAAAATACAAAATACATTCAAATATTTGTTTCCTGTGTTTGTGAGGCAGATATCGTGCCTAGAATTTCATTTTCCATTTTCAATTTTCAATGATTTATTATATATTTAAAGTGCAGCATCCTAACTCTTTGAAACTTTTTTCATACAAATAACTATTCATTCTGATTAAACACAGTTCATTTCATAATTATACAAAACTCCACGAATGAAAGAAAATTAAAAAACATATCTGATCTCACTCTGCTCTGCACTCTGTGTGTGTTTGTGTGGTAAGTGGCTGAGTGTAAGGAGGGGGGATGGGTGGCAAGAGAAAGAGTCAGACAGGAGGGGAGACAGTTAGTGTTAGTCCAAAGGGTTACTGTGAATGCATGTGCCAACTGGGCACCGTTTTCCTGATGCTATCGGGATGGCGACTGCCAGACGGCGAGGGCCCGGTCAACGCTGCTTGCAGCTTTAATTTTTTTTTTTTTTTTTTTTTTTTTTTTTTTTTTTTTCCAACCGTTGGGGCACTTTTGGGGGCCTTAACATACTCAAAAACTCTTGAAAATTTGCACACACGTCGGAATCTGCCGTCGTCCGGACGCCACAGAGGCTGGGACCCGGGCGTGGTTCAGGGCCTCTACAGCGCCCCCTGGAACACAGTTTGAAAACTTGATGTACTGCGCACACATACTTGCACGTATTGATATGAAACTCGGTACACATATAGATCTCACTGAGCCAAACAACTTTTGTACTCTATGTCATGGGCTCCACGCAACAGGAAGTGAGATATTTAGGGCTGTTTAAAAAGCGCATGCTCTGGAATTTAACATACTCCTCCCAGGGTTTCCATAGGATTGTCACCAAACTCGGTCAGCATGATCTCAAGACATTGGGGACGCTAAATTGCGAGGGGATTTTTGATATCTCGAACGGTTTGGCCGTGGCAAGGCGACAAAGTTATGGCGAGAAATGAGAAACAGGAAGTGTCTAATTACTGTTGCACACATTGCTTGATTCTTATGAAACTTCACCAGTTTGTTCGTTGTAAGATGCCGATTCCATAAATGTGACTATTATGAGTCAAAGTTATAGCGCCACCAACTGGCAGCAGGAAGCGTGTCATTTTCAAAATCCTTTGAAATCAGCCTCTTAATTTTACTTGATTTTCTTCAAACTTCATCAAAATAATGTCAAAACACGGCCGATGAGAATATGTAAAGGGGTCGATGATAAATCAAATGCTGTTGCCATGGCAACGTGTCAAACTTTAAAATTTGATTCCTGTCTTTTCGAGGCAGATAACATGCTTAGAATTTCATGAAACTCAACACACACGTCAATATTAATGATAGTTAGACACTGGCAAAAGGTCATAAATGGGCGTGGAGCAGGCACTCTATAGCGCCATCTTTTGACAAAAGTTGGGGGGTTAGTTTTTCCTACAGTCACCAAACTCTGTACATATATTGTTCTCATCAATCTGGACAACTTTCTAAATCAAACTCATTAGCTAAGGCCAACAGGAAGCCGGCTATTTTGATTTGAATGTGTATTTTTGGAAAAATCAGGCTGTAAACAAATTCACACTCCTTCTAAGAAAAATAAGG